>NC_054085.1:11978721-12278721 GCF_017562075.2 Anopheles merus
GATTTTTGTTAAAACGATCTAGGGGCGTATTTTTGGCAGCATTTTTTTCGTTTTGCAAGGTCAATGCCAAAACGTGTCAATAAATTCGCACAATTGGGAGATGGTGGTACCGGAGAATGTATGAAAGTATCCCGCCTTTTAAAAATCGCCTCTTTGTGGGTAGTAACTTTCTGGAAAAAATGACATGTGTTTGGTAGTTTTCAATGTAGCGAAAATGTTATGATTAATGTTTTTAATTTGATAGAGAACTATTCTTTTCATTAGATTTCAGTTGTGTATTCTTTTTCCAATTTCAATCCCCTTTTTGGCTTTTACTGCCTTTAATTTAGAAACAATAACGAGTTATAGTTTGTCTTTAATTTTGCAAAAATAATTCTAAAACTTAGAAACTATCATATTTATTCAGCTATTTTAAATATTTTACAATTCAAATTATAATAATATTGAAAATAATATGTTAGAAGTCAATGCTCATTCTTAAGAATAATAAATACTCCATCTTTGCAATCGTGTTTCATTAATATAAACGTGTTTTGAGTAATGAAATAATTAGAATTATCTTGTAATTCTAAATTAATTTGCACCAATTTCAAAATTAATATCATATTAAAATTTCGAATATTTTTTGGCATCAGTTAACTGACAATTTAAACAAAAAATGTTATCCCGTACTAACTGGTTTATAATCAACCTTAACCCAAACTCAACCACAGTTTCTTTTCCGCTCCTGAAGTCGTTCAATTGACACTCGATTTTTCGATATTAATATTTCAGCTAAAATAATGTATTGTTCTTTTGCTTTCAATTTAACATTATTAAGCACCATCTGGAACGGCAAAGAAGATCGGCATGATCTCCAATCCGAATCAGAATGATCATGAGCGCTTGCCCAACGGCCCCAGCTTGGTCAAGCAGGACTTGCATTCTTAGTTCTCGATTCGAAGCAACCTAAAAGACGTGTTTGCTTCCTGCTACACCAATACGACCACGACAACAACCACGACAACAACCACGACAACGACGACGACGGTGACGGTGTACAATGCATGAAATATTTACGCAAATAAATTTGCATTATCGATTCGCATGTGACAAAATATTATAAACTGCCTTTATGCACTCCCCGGAATCATCACCCGATTCAAGTCCCTTGGGGCAGGCGTGAAACGGTACGGGCCTGGACAGGAAAGGCTTGCGAGTGGCCCCTGGAGCAAGGGCCCGGCACAAGCGTGCGCGAAGGTGTGCACGAACGTCGTCGTACAGTGAAAGCGCGAATTGCTGGCAAATTTATGGGCTGCCCTCCGACACCGCCTGGCCCTTCGGAAGACACGCGTGTGTGTGTGTGCGTGCTCGCAAGGCTCTTCGTTCGAGACCACCTGGATCCAATTATTTATCCGTTTGCAATTTTTCCATGATTATCGACCACTTCGGAGGGCGAACCAGTGGCCATTTGCGCTCCTTGAGGGGAGCGAGTGCGCGAGCCTGCTTGGGTTGCCTGCCTTCGGTAACGAAGTGATTCCTTTCTGGTACCTTCTGGGCCCTTTGCAGACCCGTCGAAACGGTTGTGTCGGTGTGGGGTGGTCTCTCTGCCCGTGCTCAACGGTGCAAAATATTTGTTTTTCATACACTGCAAAGTGAGCATAATTCGTTTTATTTATGTTGGATGTTATGATTTGTGACGCTCTGCACACACGCTTGTGAAATGCATACGGCGTATTATTATTGTGTTTTTTTGTTCACAAGCAATACGCAGATTTTTATTAACAGTACCTGAAGGGTAATGGGTGGGGGGGGGGGGAGAGTGGTTGTCGAGGGGAATGGTTGATTACGCTTAACAATGCTCATGAGCTGTGAAACCTAATTTACTTATCACAAGTGCACAGAGCTTTGCTGTGCAGTTTCACATGTACAATCATACCGATTATGCCAAAAGCATAAAAGAAATCAAATCGCAAGAGCCTTTATTGTTATGTTTCTTTTGAATAATCGAGATGGATATTGGAGTTTGTAAATGATCTTACCATTTTTTTACTCCAATTACGGTGTATTATTGTGCTATTATACAATTTAATTTTAAGTGATAAATGAGATAAAACCATAACACAATTTTAAATATAGAATATCACTGCTTAACAAATAAACAAGATATAAGATATATCTTGATAATTGGAAAACTAAAAAAACTTCTTAAGAAATATAAAAAAATAATCAGATATCTATGACCATGAAAGAAAAACACATCAATAACCATAAAAGAGACATTAACGCAATGAATGAATATGTATGTAATGAAAGAACAGAAAATTGAAGAAACTTATTATTTTGTTTGTAATTTAAAAGCAAGTTCCATAACTTACTATAGGTCAGTCCGTCTGGTATACTTTGGGAAATCTTTTTTTGACAGTTGCCATGAACGAGGATTCATATAAAGTCCTCAACAACCATAATGCCCCTTCTTCCAAAAGATATCGAAATCGCATTCAAAATCACAGCCCGGATAAAGCAACCTGCAGAGTACCAAGTTACCGGGCAATAAATAGAATAATTTGACCGTGTGTGACCATTGAACAACATTAACCGAAACTTTGCTCCAGCAAAGAAAACAGAAACATATCGCCAAAATTGAAGAGGTATCCTTTCTTACTTCTCAAATCAATATAAACTAAGTAAGCGTTGCGTTTTCCAGCTGTCAAAAGCAACTGTCACTGGATAGATGTAAGTCTGAATCATCCAAGAAACCACTGGAAATAAACGCTTCGTCAGTCATTAGTTAAACTTGCACATAGAAGGTTTGAGCCTGTGGCCTGCTCTGAACAACTCTCCTGCGTTTTTACAATCAACTAGGAAGGAAGGAAAATGCTGCCCGTGCGTGCTGTTGCAAATTTGGCTGTCCGCAGCAATGGTAATGTATAAACGAATCTATTGCTAAAAGTGCAAGTGCAAACAAGCCGGTCTCATGGTATAGTCGTCAACTCGTACGACTTAACAACATGCCCGTCATGGGTTCAAGCCCCAAATAGACCGTGCCGCCATACGTAGGACTGACTATCCTGCTATGGGGGGAAATCAATAAGTCACTGAAAGCCAACCCCACAAGTGTGTTGGCAGGCCTTGACCGGCATCGGTTGTTGAGCCATAGAAGAAGAAGAAGCAAGTGCAAACTAGTATTAGAGTTCCTCCCTCATTTGCTCGATTGTTATATAACCCTCCACCATGATGTACTCCAACAGCGACTTTAATGTTCCGCGGATATCATGACCCGAAAAACTTCCGTGTGTTCACAATGAACGACATGCCAGTGCCGGACGGAGACTTTTTCAAGGAACATCGACGCAAGAATCGGTTTTACAATACTGTGCTTGCTGTGGGCGTTGTGAGCTTTGTCGTCTCCATGATTGCGGTAAGTATTACGGGGCTAGATACGCAGATACCTATCGGAATCGAATGTAGATGCGGTCATCTCGCAAGGTTGTCATTCCGGTTGCCCTGTATGTACGTGTAAAGCTCTTTTATACATCCTTAAAAACAAAGCTGATGGACGACCTACTTTTCTTTACTTTTTATCACAACAGGTCAAAGAAAGCGGATTGTTGTATTGTAATTACAGCCCACCGAAGAGCCTGGACTAAACGGGAACTAGGATGAAGAGGTTTGTTGCAAACGAAGTATGAAATGTTTGGAGCAAATAAATTAATCTAAATGAAATAGGTATGCAGCATATTTATACTTTGTTGCAAACATATCTTTCTTTTACAAGGTTTCTACCTCTATGGTTACTATGGTTACGATCAATCAAGATATTCGTCTCCATTCCTGACCATAACATTCCACTCGGGTGAGCTCTGCTCTATTCGGTTTCATTAATTTCTATGCAGAAAATGTAACACGTATACATTATATCCGTTCATCTGGATTAGTTTCAAATAAAGGAAAAGTATTAATTTCTATTTTTTCAGCAAAACAGCTTAGTAAAACTATTTGCATAGGTACAAGCACACAAAGATACACCAGTTTGATTTGAAATAACAAGTTTGAAAGGCTCGTAAATGTATTCCGTTTTCTTATCATCCAGCGACCTTGACACAACTGTCCCCTATCCCAGACTGGGTATCGATTTCCTTTCCCGAACCATTGATAATTAGAATAACAATCGAACAAAACCAGTCGGCGCTACACATTTCATGCCAATTGTCTCTCAGTCGGTTGTAACAGTAGCAGCAGCAGCAGCAGCCGTTTTTCTTCGAATTCCCATAAATCTTTCATTTGCATGGCATTGACCAAAAGCCTAGTTACGGATGAAACTCCCAGCCATGGTCTAGTCTAGGATCAGCCTCTAAATTCGTGCGATCATTCTTAGCGCCCTATTGTGCATTTATTTCGGGGTTCGCAGATCTGGATCAAAGAAGATGTAACCCCTTTTCTCCGGGGAGTTTTGCCTTTTAATCGCAAGTCCATCGCGGTAACGTTTCGCGGTCCCTCGCACAAGGACGTTCCCTACATCTCTGTGTAAAGCGAGAAACGGGATCTTTTACCCTTTATGTGGACCCATAGCTGACTGAAGCTGAGGCCCTGATAACGAAAGAGAGAGAAAGAATGAAATTCGCTTTTTCGCGCCAGCTGTAGGGCAATTGCCTTTTCATGGTAAATTTCAAACGTTTTGTGGTGCAGCACCAGCAGCAGCCTGATTCCTGCTGCCGGATGATCCCATTTTCTGCACCGGCAAGGAATGTCCGCGTCCGAAAAAGGGGGAAGACGACGATGATTTTCGCGCCACTGGAACACAGGCTGCTGCTGCTGCTGGGAAGAAACGAATTTTGATTAAAATTTATTAAGATGTAAACAGGACCGTTCCAATTTTGCACTCCAAGGTCTGAGATGGGTCGTTCTCTGCCTTTTGCAAAGTGTACCGCCGGGTTTACGCCCGAGGGGTTACCGGGGTGATGCATTAGCATACCAAGCGTTTTATTGCTGGCTTACACCTCTTTTATCGCCACAGTTTGCCTCTCACACCCTGGCCGCGGTAGTGGAAAAGAATACTTCCGAAAACATGTCGCGGTTTAACGGATTTTAGCAAAGCATCTTTACAGAAGCCGAATGCAACAGTTTGCCCGTGTCCCTGTGAACGTGTCTCGGTGTACGCTGGGGGGTTTGTTGCAGATGGCTTTCTTTTGCTTAGGTTTTTGGGAATTAATTTACGTGCGATTGTGTCACACCTCGGAGCTCGGATGCTCAGAGTAATAATAATTGGCAGTGAAATGACGTGTGATGGGAGGCGCAAAGCAAAAATTCGTTAAAAATCATGCCCACGGTGACAACATTGGGACAAGGATTGAATTGATTTGTTTAGTGTTTGAATGGGTTTTGTTGTATGTTCAGATGTCAGGGTAAGGCACAAGCTGGTGGATGAAAGTAATTAAAATTAACAAAAACGCTTTCTTCCGCGATCTTGAATGAAGCTTGTAAAAGAATACTTACAAGGGTTTAAAATTAAATCGTTTCAATTCAATGGCACCAACGACCGTTAAGATTTTGAAGGGATTTTATTTTCAACGAATTTTCACGATTTGTAACGAAATTAGGAATTCAAAACTGGATTACAATTCACAGTTCAACAAAAACCAAGAAAGTGAGCTAGAAAAGGCCAGTAAAAAACAAATTTAGGTAAAGACTATATGTTGCTACCGTGGCGGTACCCTTAAAACGAACATCTCATATTTTCCGAACAATTCTGGAGCATTCTGGACCATACCTTCAATCATGTATGGGAATACAGCTTTCACACATCAATGAGGATACTCTTTAACTATTCTCCAACTAAAATTCACGCCAAAATCCTAAAAAAACTAGGAAATTCTTATATTAGTGTCAAAACAGTCGTAAAATATATGTTATGCTTTGTAATCGAGAACATTTATAAACACAATTGCCACGTAGCTTGGTACTAAATTTGGATAATTATAGTTATTTCTGTATCATGCTAGTCAATAGTCTGGTCATTGGTACTTTTTGTGTGTACTTAATTGCATTTTAACCTTATTTGTTAATAGAACAAATCTTACGTTCATAACACCATTACCTTTATATGGTTTCTCCTCTCCTAAATCGCCCCGCTATTTCCTTTATTATCACCCCACTTTATGGCCTATTATCGAAACCACACCAGCGATAATCATAAGCACCCTTGTGAAGAAAAGAACCAGCAAAAAAAAAACTAAACCCTACAAAGCTCCCCCTCGCAACATAAAAAGGAAGCATTTAAGAACGGATTTGTAAAGAAAAGGGACATTACGTGAAGAGACAGGAGAGACCGAATCTCCGATTGTGGGAAGAAATGGGTTTGCACAAACAAGAATCGCTCACTGACCATTTCATGCATCAGATGATATGTTGAATGGTCATCCAATAGGAAGATGACCAAGTTCTGGGGAAGTGCAGGAAAAAATTGCCATTTCCATGGCAAACCCAATGCTGACGACAAGCTTCTCAATCGGAACGGGATGCTGAAGAGATCGAATTATCTCCACACGCAGACCTACACAACGTACTACACCGTGTCTCTTGTCCCAATGCGACGTGTCTTGAACTGGGAGATCTTCATCCCCACATGTTAATATGCTTTCTATTTCAAGTACCATTGATGGGAGAGATAGATTTTTTTGTGTCATTGTGTAGCTTCAAGCCCATCGAATCCTTGACTTGAAGTGGTTTTGTTGATTATGTTTGGTCACCACCAGGCAGCGCAAGTTCGTAGTGGGTTCGATTCTTCAGAAACAGGTGTAAAGACGGGTCCGGCAGGTTCTTATCAGTATCTTTGCTTTGCTTCTTATTGAATTCGTATGGATGCAGTTTTTGGCGAAGAGGGAATTTATCGATTTCTCTATCTTCCCTTTGCGACATTGCCCACACCATTGGCAGTCCAAATGGCACACAATAAGATAAGATTGAATGCTAATGTGTAAGTTGCCAATGTCCCGTACCGTTTGAGGATATCATTCTTAGAATCCTGAGCGATTACGAAGCACATTTCAGTTCCCTGTCTGCTATATACTGAGATAGTTGAAAAATGATGAAGTAAAGGCAAAAGTATGAATCATAGCACGCGGCAACGGCCCGTGTGTCCCAGGGAGTCCGTTTCGATGCAAATTAAAAGGGTCGTGATTGGGTTTTATGCTTCAAAACTCCCCGGAGTGCTGGTCCCAGGTAGAGTGCTGACCGGAGTGCTGTTTGTGCGTGCAGCAGCGCGTCCATTAGCGGGTTGGAACTGACCGAAAGATATATTTTTTTCCTTTCACTGGTGAACTACCACGTCACCACCATTCATCGAATATATGTGTGAGTCCGTGTGTGTTGGCAATGATGCACAGGTTTTCATTCATTACGCTGACCCATTATGAATGGGAAAGAAAGGACGGAACCCATCTAAATTGGGATACGTGGTGTGTTCGTATCGCCTTTTTTGGCGGTGTCATTTGGCGTATCGCTGTGAGTAGCTGGTCGGCGGTAATCGAAAACATCGAACCTTTAGTGCAGGGGAAATGTTTCCTACTTTTTTATTGTGTTGTTTTAATGTCTCACCCGTATGTATGTGGGTTTGCTGCTCAAAACTGACCATAAGCAGGGGAATGCGCATTCATTGATGAATGCCAGGCACACCTTGCAAAAGGATCTGGACCGGGGTGGCTGGGACACAGGAACGCCAACGCGACAGGAAGCTATTTACCTGTTTTTCGTTTTTATAAAATAAGAAGTCCCCACTGTTATACACCTTCCCAGTTTTTTTTCCTTCTCCCATTCTGCCTGTCATTCCCGGCCTTTTGTTGCGATCGGTGGGTGCACTCTCTCAATGATCGAACCCCGAATAGCGCTGAATGGCGCGGCATACCGGGCATATCATATATCATGTGTTAGGGATGATAGGTTTCGTTTCGATTTTTACTCCCATTCCCTGTAAATGTGTGACTGTGTCGGTGTCTTTTTATGCTGTTCGGACACACAATTTCATTCAATAAATAAAGCATACAGTCGTCCGTCGGACGAGGTGTTGAAAATGGTGTCTTTTTAGAGGATCCTATAAGAGGGGGAAAAAATGAATCGGACAAAGTGCCCTCAAATGCAATACAATCCTTCCCAATGAATGAGAAAAGCCACGGCTTTTCCATTGAGAATGCGTACCCGTAAGGCAAGGAGGGGTGGGTAAAAGGATATCAAAAAGAGATGGCATCCAGTGTGCGGGATCGGGAAGTTGAAGCACATCCATTCATGAAACTCAAAACACGGCGAGTTGAATTAAAGATTTACCTGTTTTTAGCTTGCTTCTCTATTCGATTGATAAAAACTTGAACGAATTACGCACGCAAAGAGATAAATTAGCCGTTGAGTCCCGAAATCAGCTACACTTTGGTTACATAATCCATTATCAGTGTCCCTTTTTTATTTGATCACCATTTTCAGGAAACCCAAACCATTCAAGTTTCGGTGACAAGTCCTTGTGTGAAATGGTATTATTTTTTTACCCTAATGGTTGTCTCTGCATTGTTGTTCCTCAAAATATCCAATTTTAACACACACTAAGGTCAAAACCATGACCACGAAGCCGTTGCTGTCCACCAAAGTGCCGATCAAGACTCGAGTGTGGATATGGTTAAGGATTTTTCCAATGCTCTCCTTTTGAAAGTGAATGCTCTGCACTTGCGTCATGATTCGCAAAGAATTGTGATCTCAGCGTAAAAAGGGGAATCCAGAAGAGTGTACAGATGAACTTCCAGAAGATGGTAGGACAAAATGGCAAATGGAATAATCAAAATAACCTCATTGAGCTAGACTGAGCTACATTGAGAGTGTGGAGTTGCATTAAGAGCTCAGAGCTACATCGAGTTTACAGAGTAACAGTGAGCTTGTAGAGCAAGAGAGCTACATAGAGTGTATTGAGCGTTGAGGGCCAAAGCTACAACAAACTGAAATGAGCTTATAGATATCCTTCATCTTACCTACATTACACAAGCGGAATAACATACCAGTGCTAAATTCCTAATCCAATTGGCAGAATCCTCATGTAGCCTCACGTTTTAAAACTTAATTGGGGAGTTCATTCACTTATTTTTAAAAAGAAATACTGTACATTACTGCACAAACTCAGAGTAACTCAACATTTCTGTTGAATATTTTCAACAATTCAATTCAATTGATATCTGAAAACAGCTAAATAAATGACGTTAACAAAGCCTAACAGGTACAACAAGAAATATTACCCGATGAAACAGTCGTTATCGGACCTTACAAGAAGATCACGCCATAGATCGCTCGGATACAGCAAACATTCAGATTGATTGATCCATTCAGTTTCAGTGCAAGAGAGAATTGCATCGGTTCTATTTTCATCGACAGTTCTGTTCCCACAGAAGGTTTCTGCACACAGTATCGTAATAGCAACGATAGACGATCGATCTTTGTTCACCTCGAATAATCTGCACGGCAGGTTGCTAGCAATGATCCGCAATGTAGGAAGCACCCAAGAACAGTCTGAACAACATTAACTCTTTCACTTCCGTAATCGTTTGCCCTGGTTGAAATCAGTTGGCTCAATAGCACTGCAGTTCTATGCACAATTGGCTATTACGTTCTATAAATATGTTCTATCCTTTGCAATAACTTTCCCGAACCGCATCATGCACCCAGCGTAGTTCAACACGTGTGTCATAAAACGATTAAATGCAACGATCACCCAACTTGCATTTTCTCTAGCCATGTTTACGGTGGTGCCTTTTTTTTCGTGCCTCTTTCTCACAGCCGGACAATCGAACACAACACGTTCGGACATCTCACACCGGACGTGCGCTGTGTGTTCTGAGGCAAAAAGCTATAAAGTTTTATGATATGGCATTGCATTTGCTGCAACACCTTTTTCGTAGCAGCTGTGATAAAGAACGTTCAGCGTTGTTCGTTCTAGATCAACGGTAAGGCGATCGATCAAAAGGGGTTGTGCTTCTGCATGTTCTGTATCTTTCTTGGATTTACCTTCGATGCTATAAGATGGGCTAAAGGCTTAAAAGATCTGTTCGGTGTTATAAAACATTCCACACCACGCTTTTATGCTGCTCGATTGGTACCATAAACTGGTTCGTCTCGTTCCGTCAGCCGTCATTCGCTTCGGTTTTGGCGGTAAACTCTCCACCGTCGCTGGATGTTTAGTGCGATTGTTTATCCCACTGACGATGGGGACTGAAATCGATACGAGCGGTTGAAGTATGCAGAAAATATGAGCACATTTGAATCTTTTATGACATTATTGATACCCACTAACCGGTCTCGATCGTAAAGTAAAGGCAGAGTACATTCACTTTCCAAGACGTGTTCCGTTGCATCTGCCCAGACCAGGACTAGCAGCTTAAATCTGCGTGTGTAATCCGGTGTGTAATTTGAATGCGAATGTACCATGTGTTTTGTATCATATCTTCATAGCACAATGAAAACTCTGAAGCGGTTACATCCCGTAAGCATCATGCTAATAAAACATGGCATACGGCACACTGGGAGTGCAAAAACAAGTCATAGAACTGGGTGCAAGCACTGCTGTAAACTAGAACCGATTGACTTTCCGGTTACGTACCCTATACCCGGTGTTGCTATTTTCTGCATGCCCTGATTTCATCCAATCAACTTAGCGCTTCGATCGATCTCCGTTTGAATGATCGAGCACAACGCAACATCGGTACTGACTAAACAAAAGCGCCAGCCACTCGCCGACATTTTTCGCCCAGGAAACCGTATCGAACGAGTCTCAATCGGGGCACGCATTGATACGCAAATGAAATTAACTGATTCGATTTGCATATGTGCCAAACGGCGATGAGGTGCACTATCCTTCGAATTACCTTAAGGGATTGAAACCTCTTTTTTGTTGCACGATATGAATACAGAATTGAGCGCAGATTTTACGCCCTTTTACCCAAGGATAAAACACATGTACGGTGGCGAATTTATAATGTGCTCCCCGCTTCTGCTCTATTTATTGAACAGGAATAGTTTTCAGCGTGAATGAATTATTCCCAATATTGGACCCCTTTTCTCGAGAAAAAAAACGCAGGGAAACGTTTGCGTGACCCCGTTAAACCCGCACAGTTATGATCATGTTACAACTCAATTTAAAAGTTATTTTCCATGCAAATCGGAACCATTTACACGCACACACGCGTGAGCATATGGATGGTATTGAGTATTATTGATGAAATCAGTTGATAGATAGGGGGCATAGGATGAGCTAGGTTGCAGCTAGTTTGTGTCGATTCTGTGAATGGAGTATCGCTGAAGGATTATTAAGGAAAGCGGAAAAATAAATTGTAACGTATCGTTTTGAGCAGGATTGAAATTAAAATTTTAAGCGGAATATGTTACAATTTGAGCCAAAATTGTACATTCAACATGGCGATAAATGACTTATTTTGAATGCAATTTACTTTTCTTTAGAGAAAAGTGCACTTTAAAATGAATTAACCATATTGCTGGCTATAATTCTTTTTACAACGTTTGTTTAGATTACGATTTATTGACCTTCGAATAAAAAAAAACTCTAATTGATAGATACGTCATATGATATAAATGATAGATGAGAGAGTAATAGTATAATTTGCCCGTTTAGAATGATTCTACATGTCCTCGAGATACGCTATTAACGCTTTTAAAGACCGAGAAGAAACCACGTATCTCGAATTGAAGTTGAATTTTAAGTTGAATTTCACAAAAGAGGTTTTCGGTTTCAAAATTTATCTAATTTTTGTACAATTTTGTATAAAGTAGTACATTTTAGGTATTGTATCCATTATTTGCTATGATTCTGTCTAAAATTGTGTACCTTTTTGAATGATTTTTAAAACTGTACCAAAATGGAATCTATTTTACATTTCACAATTTATGTGTCAAATCAGTACAATTTGCCCCAAATAATTAACATAGAAAACTTCGTATCTTCGGGTCCTCTTTAAGAGGTATCCGCTTATCTCGCAAACCACCTGTATATGTATACATACTTAACCTCAAGGTGGAATATAGAGGAGGTATTGCCTCATCAAATGTAAGCAATAGGTGTTTCATTTCATACCAGCAACACGCATCGCATTTGACAACTGCCGTCGATCGTGGTTTTCTGATTTTTTCTAAAGCCTTGATGGCCAAATGTTTTACATGATGACACCTCCTTTATACCCACTTTTCATGAACTGTAAGACCTACACCTAAAGATACAATAAGATGGATAAATTAAACAAGAACATAGCCACTGTATGCCACTGGATCATAATTCAGAAAAGACTAAATTGAAATCTACTGTAAACAACGCAATTTATTACAATGAGAGTTGTGATCTAGAAAATGTGATGGACTGATCAAATTGAAAAAATGAAAATTGTTTAAAATGAAAATTTGTATTAGAAGTTGACCAGCGAAAGTGTAAAACAATTACCCTGAATTCTTGGTTTGCTATACACTATACACTATAATGAAAGTGACAGCGACTATTAAAACAGGTCAAGGTCAAGGCTAAGCAAAACAAACTATGTTTTAGTTTGAGAAACATTCAGGCATACAAAGCTAGTTATTGAAAACATTTCCCACTATGACGAAGCTAAACATGTCCTTATTGTTCGCATTGTAACACCTTTTAACATCATGCTTCCGCTTGACACTATTTTAGCCCCTCAGAGAAAGGCAAGCGCACGACACCAAAGAATCGCCCAAAGAACCATTCTATTCCATTGCCAGCGAGGTGTCAAATCACGGCTCGTATTACATCCGATCGTGCTACCATTTGTGCCATTGTCCCAAGCCTTGTATTTAACACCAACAACACCATTCTTTCCTCGAACGCCTTAACAGTGACGATAGCATCAGATCAGATTGTTGGTGCGCAAAAACTTACATCAGCCAGAAACAAACTCAGACAAACTCGCAAAATACTCGCTTTGCCCAGGCTCAGCTTTCACGACATCTATTCTTGTGAAATTTGAGAAACAAAAACACCTTTCTTTCTGCGCTCTTTGTTAATCCTGTCCGTGTATGATGGAAAGAAAATATTACTTCCAGTGCGTATGCTTTATTGTAATATAAACTTTTGTAGCCAATTTTCACCCAAAAAGCTGGCCGCTCTTTAAGATTATTTTGCTGGGAGTAGCGTCATCAGCAAGATCCGCCAATGTCGGTAAGACATACAAAAATGACAGGGGAGGGTGGATTAGAAAAAGGTTTCACATTCCCTGTTTCTTCCTGCGCCAGGAAATCATCGTTTTTGCAAGCCGAAATGGAATGCCGGGGCAAGATGCAAAATGAAGAAATTGCTTGCAAATCCCTGCTTGAATAAAATCAGCACACAAAAAAGTCTTTTAATGACCGCCATTGGGGAAAAGAGAGAGAGAGAGAGACATACCTAACGGACACAACCACACAAAGTCCGATAGAATATTGATGAAGTATGAAATTGTCTTTGCCAACCATCCGGACAATTGTCACCGTGTTTTTCTTCTTCTCCTATTTCTTTTCAATTGTCATTTTTCGATTGCTTGTGACAATGCAATGTGTATTAGTTTGACAATTCCCGGGGTTTTGTTTGCGCATGTTGACCCTGTCTGTCGGTGAGATTAGCTATTAAACCCCGGCCCTGGATATAAGGGGTCCTTGCGCTGGACTTATGTACGGTTTTGAGCGCTTTTGTTTCGATTGTTGTGCGGGATTGTCCGGACTTGTCATCCAAAATCGATACTGAACAACGCGTCCTCCTCCTTCACAGACCATCATCATCAGCAGCAAGGAGAAATGTCAATCAGTCACGGACCGGACAATCGATGCCGCTTATGCCGTGTCTGCGATTGTCAGGACACGGCACACGGGAGAAAAGAAGGGAGGAACGAATCTGTCTAATCTTTAAATCTTGAAGATTGTATTCATCGTTCTCTTCTCCTCGTCGGCGTTTTGGTGCAATTGCATGCGGAGCGGGACACATGCTTTGGCTCTGCGTTTGTGCATAATTGAATTTGTTGATTGTGCGTATTATATCGACTGACTGAAGACGATCTTAACCTAAAAACGCAAAAGAAATGCTTCCATTTCTCTTCCAACCTTTCTCAATAGGTTCTGGTTGCACGGATTTTAAAGCACGCACAATAGCACAACAGCATTACAAGCTTCTTACATGCGCTGCCACTAAAGTACGGCCATGAATTATTGATCACTCTTCTGGCCCCCGATCGACAATAGAAAGTTCGTTAACTTTTTTCAAATCGAAAGCGAAAAATTGCCCCAGATCGATTAATCAAACCCAGTTTCTCACGCATACGGTTGTGCCGAATATTGTTTTGTTGTACATTAAAATTCATATTCTACATGTGCTCTCACCCCTTTCGAGTTTCGCTAGCAACCAGCAAGATGCAGTTGCGAAACATTGTCTCGCGTTCTTCCATTTCGACCCGCTTCTTTCTACTCCATTTTTTGTCCTTTACCGATCTAGAATGTGAACTAGAAAGCGGAAAGCGCACACGCCTCCCGCCCTTGTCACTAGGTTGATTTTGTCGGCAAGAAATTCTCAAGAATAAGGGTCGCCCCGGCACCGGATGAGACGAGCGCAAATGCAACTGACAAAAGCGAACACAAAATTGCAATCGACCAGAATCTCGTAGCACCCGATCCGTTGCCGTGCCAACCCACTGCAGTGTCACACAGTGTAAGCGTACGTGCGTTGTTGTTGTCGTCGTCGTTCGTCGGTTCCTTCTTCCTGCATACACAGTTGACGTGAAATCGACTGAAAATGACAATCGTATCGTATCGTAGATGAAGATTAAATTTTGCTACACACACTCAATAACAAAAAAAAAATTCGAGTGAAAGGGAAATAGGTAAAAGATGTTCTTTCATGTTTGGCCTTTTTGTTCTGTTTTTTGTTTGGATTGTCATTTTAATTTTCTATATAAAATTTTTCTATTTTATTTTTGCCGTGTAGTTTTTGCTTTTGCTGTGGTAATTTGAAGGTGTAATGGGATTAAATTATAATTATGTAAAGTTTTTGTTTTTTTCTGCTTGAATTTATTAACCTTATTTGGTATTATATTTTTAGTAGAGCGAACAAAAAATACCATGAGATAGAAAGAAACATGAATTAGCTAAAACAACACAAATCCAACAATCATTTTATAATTTCATGCATTAAAGTAAAACAAAAAAGAACCACTTATTTCTACTGCATCTTCAAAATAAATCTGGATTAGTTATTCAAAATATTGCAATATGGCAAAGGTCCCATTAAATTTGGCTAACGTTAATCAAAGAGGAAATAAATCAAAACCAATACTGAAGTACAGAAATAAATAAAAGCCAACACTACAATGTGTAAAAAAAATACATTGGTATCTCCTTAAGGGGAGTCTTCAAGAGACCGTCAGCTTAGAGCGATATTTATATCATAGACATAGGGAGAGTTAGAGAAGGTGTTGCTATGAAGTATCCAAGCATATATAGAGAGAAAAACATAGAATTTTTGGAGCAATACGTCAATTTAGAGAATATTCGTCTTAGGAAGATATTCATCTTGAACAGACATAACATGTATGGAATATGACGGGATCGTGACAATATTGAACTTGAAGAGACTATATTTTAGAGTTATTTCACTGTATTCTTCATTAGAACAGATGAACCAAACCGATCGAGTAGGGGAAGGTTGGTAAAAATGGACACTGCGGGTAAGATGGACACTTCTTATAAATTAATAAAAATGGTAATTTTCGAAAAATTCAACAATGCATCATCCAAACTTCAATCAAAACAACAAATTTGCGAACATTTTTTGCATGATGTATCCAAAATTGGTTAAATTCACGAACAAAACAAATTTTCAACCATGTGGTCTCTTCTGGACCTAATACTACTGTGGATCTTAAGGTGTACAATTTTTATTGTTTACATTTTTGGAAGTTTTATGACATGAATGAGTTGTTGTGATTATTAGCCAAAAAAATAGCGAAAGAACGAGAATGAAAACAATAGAAAACATTGTTTTCTGGTAGTTTTAACAGCCTGACACCAAAGCGGGAAAGACGGACACTCTGGCGTAGCGAAAGATGAACAACGAATTTATTAATATATTTCATTTTTATATCAATTTATAATCATTAGATTTCATCAAATACCTTAAACAAGGGTCCATTAATATAAACCATCCAGCAACTAGATAAAGCATGGAAATATTCATACAGTTAACATAGTTGCCATTCGTTATGCTGATGATGCATTTCACGAAATTCAATATCTTGTCACGACTTACGAATTAATGCAATAAAAAGAAGAGGCATTGATACGACAACATTTAGGAATAGATGCGATATTCTGTGGGATTGAAAATATCAAAAAGTTGAATTTTGACATGTTGGAAAAAATGGCTTTATCTATTAACAAGTTCCTCCTTCCTGGGATCGTGGACTTTCCGCGGAGTAATTTCCTATATGGAAGTTCTAGACAGTTGCTCTGTAAGCTCGAGCAACGTCAGCTGTTAGTGCACGATATTTCAATAATGTTTTGGATTCTACATTCTACGATATATTAGAAGCGATGCTGAATGAATCGTCGTTACAATAGACCAAAAATTTAGCATACATGGACGTAGAAATCAATGGGATATATTAAAATACTATACACCTCTTTAATTTCCAACGTTTTGCAACAGGTTCTTACTCTACAGTAGGAACTACAGTAGGACCTGTAATTACGTATCATAAGTGTGATGGTGTGATACAACTAATTAAGATTACTACAACGATCTTTTCCAGACATTCGTAAATCGTAACATGGAAGTTTAGAGAATTGAAATAAATAATAATTTTATCCCGTTTTATGGTCATGTGTTATTTTTTGCTCCTCGTTGTAATTTAAATGGCAACTTTTGCTTTCCTTAGAAAATAGATGTTAATTATTGAATCTCTTCTCACTGGCTTCGTTCTCTACAAATTCACCTCCCCCTTCCCAGAGCTACTTCTCAGAACTAGATCAGCTTCCTGTATTGTACACTTTATTGCTACCTTTTTTTTATTTATATCCACCTTCTTAACCAAAAAGCACGTTTCTCTTGCTCAATTCCTGACATTCCCTCGTGCATTTCCCCCTTCGCTTACGATTCACTTCCGATCAAAAAGGGCAAGCCAAAGAAAACTTAAAAAGCATCCAAAAGAAAACACCTTTTATACACGCACACCTTCGCTCATTTGGTCACCTATTCACGCGTTACATGTTTTCGGAACGAATATCATTGTGCGCTGGCGATGATCATTTTTTCTCCTTTCCCTGTTTCCCTTCTCTACGCACCGCTGATCGTGCGCCGATGCGCTTGGAAGTACCGATTGGCACTAGATTGGGTCACAAATTAAGCTTGACGAAGAGGAAGGAAGGAGAGCAGAATGTGTTCAAGAATGTATGTGATTTGAATAAAACTCAAACGGCCACAAAGCGATCAAAACCGTTGCGCCCCTTTGAAAATGGACAACGGTTTGATGAATGGTGTGCACGGACGCGGTAGTTTTGCTTTGATGCAGTTTCAGTCAGTTTTATTGATACACTAGCACAACGCAGCGTGTTCGTGTTCGGGGGCTTATTGTCGTACTGATTAACCACCGCCCAGGAACAATAGTGCCCACAAATCGAGCAACATACGCTTTACATGATACAGCTTGGTAAAGAATGTGCATAAAGCTACACAGCGGACGGGCGCACGGGATGGTTAAACACAAGCAGGAGGGTCTGCATCTGCATCAATTAAAAGCAATATCATGCTTGGCAGGGGAGCGGGACGTTTGTAAATGCGATTAATCGATCGTTCCGTTTTGAGAGAGAGAGAAGTGTATTGTGTACTTGTAATTGTTTAATGCACCTGTGCAAAAGCTGCGATGATCTTGAAAGAGCAGTGGCGGCGTGAACCTAAACATAAGGTTAATGTAGGATAACGCCATATTGATTAGAGGGCTTCCTAACGTTTTTGTTATTTTTCAATGATTATTGAAGGGTTCCTGAAATTATTAGAATTCGTCATACGATTTGTTGGCCGTTTGGTAAATATTTTTTTATTTTGAGCACATAAACGTCGAGGCACTGTTTTTTCCCCTTGGAAAAACCCTATTCAGTGAACGGTCATGGTAACGATCATCCCGTCTGTCGATCACTTCCCACTTTCCTCTCTTTGATAATAAAGCAGCATTATTTATATTTATATGGAAAATCCATTTCTTATCCCATTTCTTAGCTTTGCCACCGTGATCCTTATAAAAAGCCTTACAAAACCCATATTTACATAGCATGCAGATTGTATATTGCTTCACATGTTATGTGTTAATAAGAATAATCAAACATGCATTTTTAAATGGAGGATGGTTTGTCGTCTTCAGATCAATTTTCCAATATTAAACTTAATCGGAACAAAAAGGACAATATAGCTAAAGGTAGACTTATTTCTAGACGATTGGGATAGGACGGTTGGTTCAAAGACTATCAATCTTGATGTGAAAGAAGGATTGTAAATGTTTTTTTTTTAAATATGTAAGAAACTTCCTTAAAACGTTACATTTTATTGTTTGAGTAGGAGAAAGGGGATTCGAAAATTGTAATTTTAGCGTTACGTAATTGATGGATGATGCCTGTTACCCCTTCAACTCTACACTGTTCTCGTTGGTCATATACAAAAATCATCAACACATAGCGAAGGCTTTGGTCAGAGAAGGATTAGTACCGATTACACTCGGCTAATCACAGAGAGAGCTGAGCGATGTCGATGTCGCCAAAGAAGGTTTTATTCAATGTATAGCACAATACAACACTGCAAAGGTTGTCTCGTGATCGTGTATTGTTCGCTGAACTGAATTCGCACGATTAATTAACGCCACAAAAAAAGCTCAATTTTTTTTATTGAGAAGCAGCTTTTTTGCCTTGGCTTATTTGTTTTTAATTAGGCTGCCCTTGTCGAGAGGCAGCGAGTGATTCAACCTTTGTTGAGGGTAAGGGTAAGCCCATGTCACAACTTTTGTATGGGACTTTTATACTACATTTTTTTCGACAACTATCAATCAGACTGTTATTTATCTTCTGCGGACAATGTCTCATAGTTAACCTCTCGTGTGTCTGCTGTATTTTTCACGCGCTCTCTCTCCCACTTACCAACTTAGGCATTATTATGTTTCTCTTCTGCTTTCGGCCACTGATCCCCATTGTGGCGTACGCTTCTATGAAAGCTCTTTCATTCCTTTCACTGTGTTGTGTTGTGCCAATTGTCCTGAAATGTCTTTGTATGCGTGTGTACGAGTTTGAGCGTTTGTAGTTCGAAAAAACCCGCTCATAATCCTTTCGCCATTGTCCAATTTCTCCTTTTACTTTACCAAAGCCCGAATGGTGGTTTCGCCACGATTTGCACCGATTTTTCTTGCTCTTCCTACTCTGCTCGTCTATGTTGGTTTTTATTTTGCCTTCATTATTTATCACTTGTAATCCTTTAGTTTTGGGGTGGGGATTAGTGCGGATGCTTGGGAATTTAGTTTCCTTTTCATTGGGATGATGGCGCGGGCAGCAGGCCTTGGCCCGGCTTACCCGGTTGTAGTTGCCCGGTGGTGGATGATGATTATGATGATGGTGTCGTTCGACCAGATGGAGGACCATCTGGAACTAATGCTGAAGAGCGGGCTCTGAAGAGGATTATTGCACGAATCGTCCCCGAGGCAATCGTTTTTGAGCGGCTCAACTCATTACCTAACTATGAGCCCTTCCCACAACTCTAGCCTGTGTTTGGGATTGTGTTTGTGGCAGTGTGAGGGAATTGTTTGGTGATCGTTTAATGCAGCTTTAGCTGTGGTAGACATGAAGCAATGCGTTTGTGTTATAGTTTTCATGAGTTGTATATGATTGATTTATAATATTGGGTTTTTCAATATTCTATATACATCGACACACACTCACACTCAAATGATCTGTAAAGATCGCTATCTTCAAAGTTTACAGTAAAGTGCAAACGGTTTCGCTCGCACGCCATCAGCACATCGATACAGGAATGATCCTTTGCCAAAGCCGATCATGCAAATGAGCAAGAGGGATCATTCATTGAAGCCGCCTGCGACGGGCAGCTCTGCATAGCTCAACGAGAAAGGTTCGCCGTCTTGAGATCAATTTCCCTGAACCACAACCGACGCAAGAAGACGCTCCAGACAGTCTGTCGCCATTTGGGCAGCGAGAGAAAACCGTGTATCAGGTGTGTCCGTCTCCGGGACTTTTGTTAAGCAGCGGGCCAGAAAGATCTATCGCTTTGCTCCAGGTAAAAAGCAAACAACTGCAGATGATGATGATGATCGTGGTGACTACCTTCTTTCAGGGGTTTTGTTTTTACAGGTGCTGCTGCTGCTGCGGCTGCTGTGTTAACCTTCCGGGAAGGTGTCATTTGTGCATCCTGTGCTTTTTGGTAGCATATAGTGTTAGGTAAATATTTTTCTATAATTTTAACTGAACGCGCGACGGTGTATCCTTTCAAAGGCATTTTGCACGAGAGCGCTAGTACGGGGTTTTCATTCAAAATTTTGAAAGGACAGAACGTTGTTGCTCAACTATAAAGTTATAAAAAAAACTCAATCAAAGTGTCACTAAATTTTGAGCTTAAAACAGAGATTCTTAAGCATTATTTTAAATAATGAAATAGTCTTTTTTTGTAACAGCAACTCATTCTGAATCGTTATTTTTGTGATCGTTGAGAGTACTTTATTAATGATCACACAAAACATCTCTATTATTTCAAAACAGATAAGGAGATGGTTACACAAAGCAATCTCATATGTATTTTCCACAGTTTGAGCAATTTTTGTATTTAAAAAATTGCGTTAATGCCACAGTAACACACTTTGCTGCTAAATGTTGCCTCTAACTTATCTTTGACAGTGAGCATAATAAAGATCTTTAAATTAGAAACAACATATAAAACACAAAAGAAGCTTTCACAAATTGTATAGAAATAGTAATATTTTAAAAATATTTATTTGAATAATTACAAATTGAGATTGATAAATTTTGGAGCACACAGATTCAGAAACAAGACTAAGAAATGTACATGTCCATCTTAAAATACGTGATCATGCATTGATGCGAATATACACATCATACAGTGATGAATATGATCAATAGTTCTAACTATCTATCTTCTTCTTCTTCTTTGGCTCAACAACCGATGCCGGTCAAGGCCTGCCAACCCACTTGTGGGGTTGGCTTTCAGTGGCTTATTGATTTCCCCCCATAGTAGGATAGTCAGTCCTACGTAACTTTCTATACACCCGTCGAAATAAATTTGATTTTCTGTAATCCTGTAAAAAATAATAATTGATTTTCAACGAGAAACAATTTTTGGATTAATTCATGCCAAAGGAATGAAAACCTTGTTTTACGAGAAAGTTGGCATTTTTTGAAGTCATCCAGTGTCCAAGTCAGGAGAGGAACGAGAAAAATATCTAAAAACCCCGTAAGAATCTCATGTCAATTGTCCAAATGGAACTAATAACATACAATTGTAAAGTTTCTATTTTTTACGAAAAATAAAACGAAAAACGTAAAACCTTCTCACCTCTCCACCTGGAGGTTTTGTTGATCCCATTAAATTAGCGCTTCATCTGGCGCACAACGAATGACGATGACCTTGCGAAAATCCACTTGTACCAATTGTTTGTAGCAGTGGCATAGCAGGACATCACTAACGAAGAAAGAGAGGGGCTGGGATACAGACAAAAAAGAACGTTCTCCCCCGCAGCGGGAAAGGAAACGAAATTCCAACCCAACAAAACACGGCCAACAATGGCGTACGGCATCAAACAGTGTGCTACCGTGTGTGCCGTCTTCGGCCCATTTCTATACTCAAAACACACCATCACTATCTTTTGAAAATGACAACTAAAAGCAATGAAAAAAAAAATGGTAGCATTTCTCGCTTTTCTTACCCATACGCTTGGGAAAGGTGAAGAAGGGACACACCGTGTGGCAGGGAGAGGGGAGCATTACAATCCAACAATGGTACAATCGATTTTCGGAAGCCACATGCAGCTCTCCCGGTGGTGTGGCATAAAAAGTACACACTCCAAAATGGAGAATTCTGCGTTCTGTCTTCAGTGCTACTGGAAACGTTAAATTTCGATGAAAAGGTGAAGTAAAACATTATGTAGAATTATTTCACCTTACGGGTTCGTCAGAGAGCGAGAGACAAGACAAGTGTGGCGGAGAGTGTGTGTGCCGTTGCTGACACATGACCTGGACCCTGGTGGTTTCTGTTGCTAACCCGCCATCCATGCCTATTCCCATCTGGACCGTCGAGATCCGGAAGCCTCGATTACCCCGTCCCGAAAGCACCGGGGTAGGTGGGAAATAGTTTTAATTGAGTTTCCATTGTTTCGCATATCGAACCGTTCTATCGCTGGCGGTGTTGCTGCTGCTGCTGCCACTCCGCACCCCCCGGGGGCTGATGATGATACTGCAGTTGTTGTTTGGGTTGATTGTTGCGCAAAATAAAGGCGCATAGCAAAAGATAGCGCAAGGAGCAAGGGAAGTAGATTCCGTTGTAGTGTGTGTGTGTGTGTGGAGAAAGAAAAAGCGGGTAAAAAGGGCGCCGACAGCCGGCTAAACAATGCGCCAAACGGCATGTGGGGGCTTGGAAGAACTTCTGTTCGGTAGCCCGGTAGCGGCCAAATGCCGCCGCCACTGTCCGATGTACTATCGATAAATTGGCTTTTATCGATTTGATTTTCCACACCGGAACGGTGCCAGTCTCCAGCAGCGAGGGAGGTAGGTAGGTCGATGTGCAGGAAAGATAGAAAACGGTAGTCAGGGAAAATCCATTCTGCTGCTGGTACCGGTAGAAGTCTATTAAGAGTTGGCATATGGTACAAGGCGGGAGGTTTTTTATACTTTTTTTTGCTTTTTTGTGTGAAAGAGAAATAATTAAACACATACCTTTTGATTGAAACGGAGGGCAAAAGGAAACAATTGCTGGTGAGTTAAAGAATCACAAAAATAGTAGCATTATGTCTACGATAATAGACTATAACAATGGGCAGTGTGCTGTTTGGATTGCTTCATAAGCGAAGATCGTAAATTTCAAGGTCTTTTAACTACTACACGTCGGTAACACGCTTAACGATGAAAAGTATATTTTGGTCCATAGTAAGTCGTCAACAAGCATGTCTCCCTAGTACTCCATACCAAATGCTAATCTATCGTACGCACCATCAACTCGCCTTCGTGGCGCAATCGGTTAGCGCGTTCGGCTGTTAACCGAAAGGTTGGTGGTTCGAGTCCACCCGGGGGCGATGATTACTTCTTTTTAATTTTCATTATGCATTGATTTGGTGATTTTGATGAAACCATAGTAAATATGTGTCATTTCGATTAATTATTATTATGTGTAGTGTGAAAAATGTTGAAGATTGTTTTATATATTTTGACTACTTGTTGCTGTTGTTGTTGTTGCTGCTGCAAAATATACTTTTACTTTCGCTGTAACTGGCATGTACATCCTAGAGTAGTTGAAATGATTTTTCTTCTGGCATTTAACAAGAAATAAAGTTTCTGGAACAATGTTTCGAAGAACTTCATTTGTTAAGACAAGTTCAGAGTACATAAAGAGTAGCAGTTTACACAATCAAACAGATACAAAAGGGCTGTGAATTTCAGTCATCCACATTCTACTCTACGCATTCATATTTCTCTCCATTTTTTGACATTTTCCAAAGTCTCCATAGCTGTCAAAACTTGCCAACTCTATGTAAGCAATAGTTTACAGTTATCAAATGTTAAATAGCTGGTTTATAAAGCTGAGTTTGATTTATTTTGCGAATCTGAGTTTTGCAGATTTGAGGTTTGCCTTTCCTGTGATTACCGAACAATGAAGAAGCAATGGCAAGTTATATCTTAGAATCGTTCTTTATTGTTCAACTATGAAACCTACATAAAAGCACTCTAGTAAGCACGAATTTCTTCAATAAACGATACAGTGTTATTGTAAAAAATACTGAAATATTCATCACACGAAAGACTGGATTACTCAGAGCTTCCAGCTACTTCCAAACAATGTTTTCTGGTATACTTTCCAGGAAGGAACCACATTTCAAATACAAGCTTCTTTGTTGGCAATATAGATCTTCGTGTGATCGTTAGGGATAAGTTAGGGCAAAATGTTTTATTTCATTTTATTTGAATTGTAATCATTTTTCATCTTCTTTGTGTTCACATAACCGCTACCGTGGTGTATTCACATAATCACCAATACTTTTAAAGCATTTTTTACGTTTAAGATGTAACGCTCAAGACATACTGCTGTTGATGGTATTTAAAAGCCTCCAAATCATACATTAAACCGTTTTTTCTAATATATTTCATACTCAAATCAACCCTTATATCAGGTTTTACCCTTCCATCGCAACAGCTCGCAGTGGACAGGACTTTTAATAGAGGTAACTTCACACGCTTAAATCATTCTCAGATGTAAATTAATGATTTATGTACGTAACGTATGGTCTGTTTCATCAATCTTGCTTCTGCAACTGTTGACCAGAGTGAAAAGGTCACGCAATCCTAGATAAGTGATCCTTTTTCCTGTATTGTGAACACTTATTTTCTGAATGCATGCACACACAAAAAACCTGTCCTGAAACACTCAAAACCATTAACAATTCCCATAGTGTGTCAACGGTGGTGTGAAAATTCTTACCACAATGCTCCACCACAACGCAACGTGCTTAAAATGGAAGTGTCGCAACTGTCAACTGTTTCAGGGAGAAACGGAAATCATTTCATTTCATTCCATAGAATGCCGGGTCCTGTGGCTTCTGGTGGACTTTTTTTTTTTAATTAATTACTAAGAAAGAATTCCATTTTCCCAAGGCATCATTTCCATCCTCGGCTCGGGGCGGCAGCACCTTTATGGTGTATGGTAAGGCAGTACAGTACGGCCAAATATCGAAGCAAAAAGTCAACCAAGCCAAGCAATTCGGTTGACATTTTGCGCTCCAGCAGCGCCGATGAAAGCGCCGCGCTCCGAAAAAAGCCATCCAACTGCCTGTTTGAAGTGGTGTATGAATAATTAATTAATTAAAAACATCAAGTTTTGGGTTTGGGTCTGTGTGTCTGTGTGTTTCAGTGAGCGAGAGGCACGCGTGCTTGCTTCAAGAGGAGGGAGGGGTTTCCATTCGGTTTAGCAGCCGTCGCTGGCCGCTAGGTTTTGATGGGTGGAAAAACTCGACATCATTACAGCATAATAACCGTTGTTTGTGGTTTTGATTTGCTGTAATTGTTTTTGGGCCTTTTTTCCCTCTCTTTTTTTTGTGTTTTAGGGAGTTTTAATGCCAAAGACGGCCAGTGGAAAAATGGTTCACCATTGGTAAGGAAAACTTTAAGCAAAGTGTCAAGGAGCGGTGTAAATGTCAAACTCGTGTTTTGGTTTTTGTAGACTTGGCAAAGAAAAAAGTTACAATAGAAACATTTTAAGGGAAATTTAAACAAATTTAAGATACAACTGTGCAGCGAAATCATTTTTGATCTCATTTTCTACAATAGCTTTCTTCATTTAGTGCTTTTTATTTGTAAAGGAACTATTCACTAGAACAGTCACTCGCTACCAAGCATAATCAAAAGACGAGAGAAATAAAAAATAAAAAGAAAAACACAATACAATACTGTACAATGTTTGCTGTAAAGATAAAATGCTTTTCTGTTTCGCAAACAGTACGCAACATAATGCAAACCATAGAAGCAAACGTCTGGGAAAGAAATGGGATTTTTTTGCGCGCGTGTGTGTGTGTGTGCGCTCTATTTTGTAGACAGAAAATCGAAAAAGTTTCATTCGCAATTGTACAGTAGTTGAGTGCTCGGGCTGATAATAGGCAACAAAAAAAAAAAAAAAAAAAAAAAAACCGGCACACATACACATTCTCCCTGCGAAAACTCCCCCCTCTGGCGCTGAAGTGGTGGAGCTGGCTGATGGAAAATGGATGAAAAAGTGTAGCCAAAGCGTTGCTCCTCCAAAGAGCATTCTTCTCGGAGTCTTTCTTTTTTTTTGCACTACCAGCATGCCCGCTAGGTGGTGGGCGGGAATGTTGCTTCTCACTTTCTTTTTTTTTTCAGCTGCTCTGCTTTTTGTTGAACTGAAGAAGCAACACAAACAAGGCACGGAGCAGCTTCCCCGAGTCTCCTGGCGGTGCGGGTGGAAGGTGTGTGGAATGTAGTGAGGGGCAGGGAGGGGGGTACAAGCAACATAAAGCCCATCATTTTATCGTTTTCATTCGGTGAAGTAGAATGAAAGTGCTCATATTGCTCCATTTGAATGGGCGCCTTTCTTTCGCCTTTGACGGGGTCTGTCTATGGCGGATGGTGTGTTTGTGTGTCGGTTGGAATGTCGCGTCGGCAGGGATAAGGATGGAAAGGACTTGGCTGAAAGTGATGGTAGCGGCTTTTAAATACAATGTATTTTTTTTTGTATTAAGTTTAAAATTTTTACTAAAAGAGCAACAAAAATAACAAAATTCCTCCGAAAATCCACTAAAAGAATTTTCCTCATTTTTTATTATCAATTTTCCAAACACTCTTAAATTGTTTGTATTGTTTTTTTGACTTCAAAATAGCGAATAATATGTTAAAAATTTACTCAGATATTATTCCATATCATTGGGAGCTTCTGTAAATAACGTGACTTTGAACATGTACAGAAAGTATGATGAGAACAGGGTGTTTTTATCGAGTGTACTAACTATTTATGTTGCAAAATCAAATAAGGACATTTTTCAGATGTCTGATGATTCATGAATCTGAATGAATCTTTAAAATGATTCAATGAATCTGAATCTCGGATGCAAAGATTCATCAATATCGAAAGACTCTTGAATCTCGAAAGATTAATGAACTTCAAAACCTTGAACCCACGACGGGCATGTTGCTAGGTGGGATCGTGCAAATACAATATTTGGAAAATCATACCTCTCTAAAGATGCATGACGCTCTCGAGATATATAAATTTAAATGAATTTATGAATATTTTAGGTTTATGAATCTTTGAAGATTCATTTATCTTTTGCGATTCATAATTCCTTGAAGATTCGTGATTTTTTAGAGATTCATGAATCTTTAAAGAGTCTATTCGAGATTCGATTGAACTCATCACTACTGATTCATATGAATGAATCTCAACGAAGGATTCATAAAACCCAACACTAGTGCAATGCTCTCTGTGGCGTTTAAAACCAGATTCTAATATATTAATATGCATAATATAAGAATAATTTATCAATCGTTCTAGCAGACTGTGTCCATGTGAGATTTAAAATACGAAAATATTGTACGGCTTGATTGTACCGAGTCGTCGAGTGATGAAGAAACGTATAAAAAAGGAAAGGAATAATGTCAATAACCTGTATCAATTATAACCAACACTTAATTGCGGTACATATTGACTGTAAATTATAATAACTATGTTCCTTTAAATAAGCATGATTTTTTTTCGTACTCGAATAAATTCTGTTAAATAAACGTGTTTGTTTGCCGGAGCTCAGAAGGACCAGCGTAACACGTTTATTTGTGTTTGAAATATATCTGATAGAAGAAAAAAATATTCAATGAAGTTAAAATACTGCTTTCAAACACCAATTAAAAATATTTTCAGGCAATTTAATAATTCATTTCATTTTTTTTTTTGCAATGGTTTGATTGCTCTTAGTTTTAGGCGTCGATTCATTTAACCTCCTTCCAAGAAAATTATCTTCCAGCTAATTCGTCCTGTTTCTAGAATCCTCAAACATACTTCTTCTACATCAACCACCACTATTCCCCCTTTTCAACCAAACACAAACGCGCGCGCGCGCTCACTCACAACAGAATGTCATTTGCATAGCAATATTTTTCCGTTTTATTGTTCGCTTTTTTGTGTAATTATTACGCTCTGCTATCCTAAACCTGAAGAGAAAACGGTTTCCCTATTTTCTGCCTCCATTCGCACACAGCCGCGTCCTTACCACAATTAACAACGTTCAATTCATTTGCATATGAAACCGAAATTGTTCCGATATTGAGCTCTCCGGCGCTTTTAAATGCGTTCTTTCTTTCTCTCTTTTCTCTAGCGTCATGTGTGCGTGTGTTGTGTATGTTTGACGATTTTATTGTCACTTTTGTTGTCGCGCCGATGTGTGTACTGCTGCGCGCTGTACGGTTGGGAAAGTCAACCCTTCGAGTGCATCAATAATGGGGAAAGCTTGTTCAAAACCCGTCCAAAGAATGGCACGTTGTGTTGTGCCCGGCACGTGGTAAACACGTCAGCGCGAACGGTGGGTTTGCCGTGTTGCATCGTCCTTGATCAGGGGGATTTAGTAGCAAATTGGAAAAATTTGTCAACATTTACAAAACGCGACCATTGGCAGTACAAAAAAGGCCAATCAGTCTAATAAGCCTAAAGGGTTTTAAGTGGTTTTAGGAAAAAGGTCCTTAAGAATGATAAAACATGCTTCTGTTGTGCAACAGCAAGTTGAACATTGAATTGAATTTAGGTTAAAATGTAACCAGTCTCTCCCTATTTGCCCGAGCACAAACGAGTGCATACACAATGTCATGCATACCATTATTGATTTGCCACCATTGAAACTAGGTGCCTGGAGCGCTGTGTCATCTGCACTTTTGCCAAACAAATACGTAAAAAACATCCTCTCCACACACACACACAAGCTCCAATATTTCCTTTTCGAAACCTTCAAAAAATGGTGCACAAATGTGTGTAAAGTAATCCTTTAATTCCGGCTGACATTGCTCCAACCCGGTCTCCGACGGTTCGATTTAAATGCCATTGTCGCTGAACTTCGATTTGCCTTCGCCGCACGCTCCCGACACCCGAGCGGTCCCCAACGAGCCACCTAAAACAGGCGCCCTGTTGCCACGTTTCTGCGCCAAACAGCAGCAACAGCAGCAGCAGAAGCTTTTTTCCCCGCTTTGCTGCGGCAAGACACGAGCAGCTGTACGCATGCAAGACACAGCCAGACAGTTGACTCGCTCAGGCGCGCACACGCGATATAAGCAAGCATCGCTTCCATTGCTCGTCTCCCCACTCACTCATTCTCTCACTCTCTTAAGCGCGCTTGCAACAAAAGACAACGCCTTCTACGTTCGTTTGTCGTGCGCAGGAGGGTGGATGGAGCAGTGAAGAAGCAGCTGCTTGACACATTCCGCAGACCCAAAAGCCAATCGGAACGGCTGGAACAATGCGGGCATGAACACACGCGACAGCACATGCGCTAACGAGGCTCGAGGACGACCTCCTCGGCGTGTGCTGGAGGATCCTTGCGCCGTGCGGAGAGTTTTGGAGGATTTTTGCCGCCCTAATGCGCACGCGCACACGAACGCCAGCAGCTCCCCCTCACAAAACGTCGATGGCCTCTCTCACCTGTCGCCTGAGGACGCACGAAAAACCGCCGAAACAGGTTTTGAGTCGCAGTCTCAATCCTCCTCTCTTTCTCTCTCACTCGCTCTATCGTTCGGTTCTCATTTCATCTCATTCTTCTGCACCGGAACGACCAGTTCCAGCGCGCGGCTGAGTAACGCAAAAAGCGTAACGCTCTCTCCGAGCTGCTTTGCATGCCGTATCGACGGTTTGCAATGGGTCGTGGCGTCGCTTCGGGCTCCATGTATATGCTTGTATGTGTGTGTGTGTGTTTGTGGGGTTGTGGCTCCATCGGGTCGTGCATGTGTGTGTGTGTGTTTCCCGGGGGCGCACAAACCGGGTCGCAGCAAATCCTTATCGCAGTGTGGCTACTGTACCGCTGCCGGCGACGTGTAACGACGCACGCTTGGTCAAACAAAACGCGAACTCGTCCACCCTGGGACAGGCTACACACTGCACACATTTGTTGGGGCCACAGGGCGGTTTTGTGTGCACGTTGATCCTGGCTTGTGTGCTCTATTCTTTTTGTTTAGTGGCGGTGGGAAAGCGCCGGGGTCGGGCAGAGCATTACACCAGGCCCGAAAAAGCCGTCGGGTTGCCCGGATGGGTGACAAATCGATTGATTCCGCGATTGACGATGGGACCCCTAACGTGTTGGGGGGAGAGGATAGTCCCAAGCGAATAAACAATAGTGTGTGACTGGCGAGAAAGAGTGAGGGAGAGAGAGAGGGTGAGAATGTGAATGATAGTGGTTGTAGTAAACCGGGTTAGTGCGTACACGTTACATTGTGATTCACAATCAGCTTACGGTGGAGCAGTGCATTGGTGCGTGAACCTCACGGTTGCTGTAGCGCAACTAATTATAAACGGATCGCATTTCGAATATGATACAATTGTGACAGCTTTGTGGTGTAAATGTGTGGCAGTTTATTGTGTAAAAAACAACAGCCACCAAACAATAGTGATGAAAGAAAGCCAGCGCTTACAAAAGAAAAAGAGTTATTAAGTGATTATTAAGGTGATAGAGGTGACAATCGATGATAAGAGTTCTCTAAATTTCCCAACAAAAGGAGTGGTGTGTGTTAGTGTTAATTTAAAGAGGAAATTTCATACACGTTTTTCTCTCATTCTTTAAATTTGCCATCAAAGCTGCAAGTGTGAGTATGATGTATGGAACATTTTTGTGTCTTCTCAATAAACATAAGGTTGTACTTGTAACGCTTTTTAAGCAGGTTGTGTACTAATTGCGAATCAAACTTCATGCATATCCTGAAGAGTGATCCGGCTCGCTGTTGTAGCAATTCTTAAATGCAAGGCAAACACATCGATTTGCTGCCCATAAACACATCTAACACAGTTGACAACAGCGATGACAAAACATGCTTTTTTGCACATCCAAATAACATTACAAAACATAATCGATTTGTTGGTGCAGTGTATTAATAACGGGGAACTTTATATTGGAGCAAACAAAATTGAACAAACATCGCTGTATTGATGCTTTTTTTATAGATCGTTAATGTCGTGGTGCTAATTTGATGTTACCATCCGTTCAATGGAAGGTGTTTATGTACACTAAAATTATCATCTGTGCTGTCGGGCTACGAAAATAAAATAGAATGCATGTGACGATCAAGCTAGTGAATAAACAGTACTCAACGAATAACCAAAATGAAATAACAATTTATTGTGGAAGCTCTAAACCCCACTAAACCAATTACGCTATGTGCTTTACTTTCCCCGCTTTGGTTTGTTGTTCCATCATATGGGGCCAGAGTCATTAGATGTGCTCAAACCTAAGATAATAAAAGGCATCTTCAGCAACACACAAGAGCAATGCATTCCAGTAATCGAATCTTCCTCACGAAGCTTCAAAAGCTTCACACAATGACAACTTCAAGTAGTGCTAGATCGTGCTCTGTAGGTGTTTGTTTTTTCACTACTCCCTCCCGCGCCTAGACTGCACTAATTTTCAAATACAAAAGTGCTGTCTTAATTTCCATCTCATCCAGCACCGACATGACGCACAAAGCCTACAAAAGCCTCCCCCGGTTTGGCTGCACGATGATAATGATTAAGAGATAGCCGAAACCAGAGCTCATCACCGAGTCGGAGTTAGTCATCTCCGGCTGGGAAGGTTTTGCTGTGAAGCAATCTCCGTTAAAAAGCAATATCTTCTCGTGCAAGCCGACTGAGTGTTTGTTCAACATTTCAAATCAACAAGCAATACGGCACACCACGGCGACGGCGCTTGTTTGACCGTGGCTTGATGATAGGCTTTTGATTCCATTTTCAACCGAATGACACTGAAGTGTTGATGAAGTTGATCCGTCCGATTCGATGTCGTCGTCGTCGTCGTGATGAAATGCTGTGTTCCCACTCCCCTTCCTTTCCACGTCGCAAAACCGTCGATATTGACGCCCGTACGTGCGCGCGTGCCCTTGCCGTCCGTCTTGCGCGGCCTAGCCGAGAAAGCGGTGAGACTGTCTAAATTTAAGATCTTACGCCGCTGTATGCGCCGCTGAATGGCAACAAAGCAGATGATGAGACTCGAGTCGAGTCAAAATGTGAACCACACAAATGCTGATGAAAGAAAAATAAACATCTTGACGGTTTGCACGGTTTGATGGTTTCGGTGCGGGGTGGTGCGGTGCGTGATTGCATCTTATCTGTGCGGTGGGTGCTTGGCAGACGGAAATTTGTACGAGGAAAGTAAAGGGGTTGAAAAGCTCTTTTTTCTATATCTTTAATTAAATTTTAACCTTCTTTTGAGTACTATTTTTTTTACAGTAAGGGAAAATTCGAGACAAAGTTGTATATTTCCAACAAAACGTTGATTGGGAAACAAACTCTAAGTTATCTCAGAATAAGGACTCTATATTAAGTGAAGTTCTACTTAAGGTAGTTTCATAATAGTTTTCATAAGAGTTTACAAATATGAAATATTAATATGACATTTAATTTCGAAAGATAATTGATTAGTAGGTAATTTTAAGTCGTGACGTGCTTACTGAAAATGCATGTAGATAATTGTCTGAAAAATACGCAAATTATTATGTTTTAAGGACCAATTCCGGAACCTTCAAAGTTAAATTGAATATGTATTTTTAAAATGGGTAAAACCTGAGGATAAGGACTAAATAACATGATTTAAGCAGATACAATAAGTGTACTACGAACATGATCTAACTATTAAGGAGGCATATTTTTGAATGCATTTTTACAAAGCATAGAATATTATGTTAACAACCTTAACTACTTCCAAAATGTCTAGCTTACTGTGGAAATAGCTTGCAAAAAAGAATGTTAGATTTTAGAACTGCGCTTCATTTTTGACTTAAAGTGACAAAGGATGTCAATACGCTCAAAGCCTTTATAAAAACAAATAAATAAATAAATAGGTTAATAAAAATCAAACGAGTTTTTTACAAAATTGTGGGAAGAAATCCAGTTAGAAATCCATATAGATAGACCACAAATATGGATCCAAATACCTGTCACAACCAATGGTTGGGGTATCAAAAATGCGAGAAAATTATTGCCATACACTTCTCACCACAATCTATCCACATTGTACAATAACACAAGCAAAGGACCTTGCCACTTACCAACAATGCAGCTCTGCAGAGATTTTCCCATTGCGAGCGGAAAATGTTTCCGGCTCAAAAACCCAACCAGACAGAGCGACGCATTATTGCAGCGCAAATAGCCGACGGCAAAATCAAAAACCTTCACCATGCGCCTCGAACAAAACGTCCGCTGCTCACACTTGGTACGCAAGGAGAGCACACACACCCTCCCATAAAGCCAACCGTGTGCCAGCTAACAACGTGTGCCTATACGCCCGGGAGGGAATTGTTGGTTTTTTTTCTTCCTTCGAGCAGCGAGCAAATTATTTAATCGGATCCGTATGCTTTCGACAACAGGAGTGGCTCGAAAAACAGTGAAGGGTGTCCCATGGCAGAGACCAAAACACAGGAGGGGGAACAGATTAGGGAAGTGAGCATAATAAATATGTTAAACATTTGAGTCGCATTAGCAAATGTGAGCGTGGTGCTGCTGCCTCCTCCGCTGCTGGTGCTGTCCATATAAGTTGTTCACACTCTCGAAGGAACTGCTCCTCGCTTTGAGGCGACCTTCCCAGTTTTTGGGCAAGCACACCGCGTCGGCTTCATTACAGTCATTCGGGCATTTTACAACCTCCAAAAAACGGAACTTGCGTGCAGCGTGGAGTTTTGTGCGGATTAACCCTCAACCCTGTCTGGCTGGTCGACGACGGGGAGCATCAGCGTGAGGAGCGAATTTCCTTAGAAACAAACACATTTTTGTTCCTTTCTTTGCGTGCAACGGGCGGACACAGCATTGTGCTGTGTGTTGCAAGTGGGCCACGTGTCGTAATAACCAACGCCGAAGAACCGAAACCACTTTGCCGCTGAAAAGTTGGTCAAAAACGTGTGCGCCCAAGAATGAGGTCGGACACCACTCCCAAAGATGGCGGCGGATCGATTGTGTAAGGCGCGACAGTATTATTCAATTAGAGTGCGCGTTCCTCTAATTTACCTGGCGTTTTCCCTTTTCTGTTTCCGACGAGTACGGCAGTAAAGGTGAAGGAAACCCTTTTTTTTCGCGGTGAATGAAAGTGAAACTCAATCCCATTTCGGGGAGGTCAGTCAGGGTGTCCTTTTCTTCCGGGGTTTGGGTGCTGGAGCTCCCGCTTCTCATTCACTATCGCTCGTTCTTTCTCTTTCTCTCCAGGGATACAAGAGCGGTAGAACAAAAGCATAAAAATATCTTTCTGGCAAATAAAACCTGCACTTTGGCAACGGTTGTAAATAATGGAAGCCCTTTTGCGGCGAAGAAAAATGCTCTCAACAGTGCGTAACGTTACAACCTTTTTCTGTTCTGAAGCCACACTGTTTGAAAAGTTTTCGCCACAATTACAACAATGAATCAATCACTGGGAAACGGCACCTCGTTTATGTATCGCGTTCGGTAATGATGGACAAACAGGCACGTGCTTTTTAAAACAAAACGTAGCAAAAAAAATCATTCATTACTAAAGTTGTGCCTTTCCGCTGTAAATGGCATAACCTTAAATGTCCGACGTAGTTCTGACTTACTTTTGGTTGTCAATTTTCAATTAGAGATATTTGAATGATACAAATTTGAGAGCTTTTTCGTCTTTCTTGACAAAAAAAAATCCCTCAGTATTTTGTTATTTTTAGAAACCTTACCAGTTTTAAATTCAAATACTAGTGTGCGAGCAATCATTAAAGGAATTAGAGATCGCAACCGTTTTAACATAAGAATTTTGATAATTTCGCTTGAAATAATACAATTGACACTTTGACAGCTGTAATTTATCCAATTGAAGATTTCAAAGATTTGCAGTGCAGTCTGTTCACGAGTTACGCGGTTTCTGCGTTCCCGACGAATCCGCGTAACTGGAATATCCGCGTAAGTCGAATTTCACTTTTTTTTGACTAAAATACTATTGATTACTCGTTTTTTATTTAGTTTAGTACTTTTATACACTTTATCATTTATTTGATATGATTCGTGCAGAAAATTCTTATATTTCTGGCTTTTAAGCAGTTCCAATTTGAGGGCAAAAATGCAATTCATACCGAACTTGAAGCAAATTGTACTGATTTGAACTCAGAAACAGATTGTATACTCAATGCAATCAAACTTTCCAAAAGAACCTTTTGCCACACATATTGCATAACTTTAGGCGGTAAGGAACAAACAGAAAAGGATTCGTTTTAAAATTTGGAATAAAATGAAAGAGAAACGTGTTGGAAATGAAAATGTTATCCGCAGAATGGTTAATTACAAAATAACAAACACAAATAAAATTCTGAAACGCATAAAAACATGAATTTCCCGTGTATGGGTAAAAATTTTGCTTTTATGAGTAGATCATTGAAGCATGTAAAATGTTGTTGTAAGGATTGTTTGTTAATTAATTTGTTATTTGCTCCCCGTTCTGATTTACTTCCGGCAATTTTCTAAAGAATATTTTGTTTCCTTGTTATTGCAATATGATATTTGATGCTTTAACAATTTATATTTATATCTATTAGTCGATGGACAGTAATGTCTTCTAAAATCATTTTAACAATATTTTACAAAGCACACTGCACGCTATGGGACCGAGTTCAGCACTTGAACATAATTACGATAATTAAACTCAGCCGGCGAAATCCTCGGCTCAAAAGCGTCGCTGACAACAGTCAAAGCCCGGTACAAGAGTAGGAACGGGTCAGAAGAACCAAATTGCGTTCTACGATCATTGAGGGAATATAATATAACACTACATCACAACTTGATGTTCTTATTGCGCTAACTGTAGCCGATGTAGTTGTCCAACGATTCTCATTTTCGCACAACGATCAAATCGAAACACTCCTATGGAAATACTCTGAAATGGATAGCCTCTAACACAATGTTTGCAATTAAAAGTGAAACTCAAGAGGAGCTTTACTTATACCGATTTATATTTTAACGCGTCAAGCAATGCAATTCGAATTTGATGAGAAACGCAAACCGCGCAAGGAGTTTGCTTTTTAACAACATCGCAACGGTTGATTTTGCTGCTGCCCAAACAAAACATTATGCCACCAGGGGAAGAACACTTGAAAATTGTCAATTTTCTCAGCCGCTGCTGTATACTTATTGAAAACACACAACAAACACACAGCAAACACAGAAAATAAATAACGATTCACCAGTAAATGATGCAGACGCCCCATCCAATGTGACCACGGCGGATGGGAGGACAAAAGCTGCACAGAATGCGCGCGTACACTGTTGGATGGCGCTTTGACTGCTCGCTTCTTTCATAACGCTTCAATGAAACGATAAACTCGCAAATGAATGTGCACTCGAAAAACATCATTAAATAAAACTTCTCCCTTCTCTCCACCACCATGGTGTTGGGAGGCTCTTTTCTTCGGTGACATTGAGCATTTTTCGTAACAATTTCGCGTCTCGTAACCACTTGCAACGCATTCGAAAAGGAAAAGGTTTTTCCCCCGATTCAATGGCACAGCATCGCGGCGCGGACCACCGTTCGCCAAGTGGCCACCGAAACATTCGGTGACATTCGGTGACGTTATTAGGTAAGAGAGGAGGGTGTCGGAGAAAAACCGACGGAAAACGACGCTTATGATACCATAATTCTCCAATTATCGTGCCACCATCCGCTGCTGCCATCGTTGCGAATGCCGGGCCCGACCCCAAACCACCCTAAGCTTTAGGTTTGCGTTTTGCTATGATGAATGTAATAATATTTCGTCTTTTCTCTGGCTTTTTTTGTTTGTTTGGTGCTGTTCTGTCTGCACTGTTTGCGCTGTGTGCGATTGGGGGGTTGGATAGCAGGAAAATGGCACCACTTTTTCCGTTAAAAGGGAGCCGCCGGGTGGATGATAGCGTCGGAGTTTCATTCTACTTAATGCCACTCTAGGGGAAGCCTGCTTTTTTCGCTCTGGCCCTGTCGGTGGGGAAGAATGAACCACATTGATGGCACTCTAGGGGTAGGGGGAAACAGCACAATAATGTGCGGGTGGTGGTGGCATTTGTGTTTGTGTGTTTGGGACTGAACAGATTATGTCGCATTGAGCGGAGCATTATGACGCATTATTATTATTATTCGGGGGTGGCAACCGATGGATCCGCGTACGCCGCAGCCCGGTTGCCCTACACCAGTCAAGAAGTTACTAATTAAAGCCATAAATTGTAACGATGCGAAAAGATGTTTTTTGCTTTCCGTTTTGCTGCTGGTGTCGGTGGTTGGATTGGAAACATAGTGGGAACCAGCATAAGTTGTTAAGTGGGACGGATGAGCTGGCTTATTTGAAGCACTCATACAGCACAAACGCACGATAAAGCGATAAATCATGTGCTAATATTGAGTGAACTTTTGCCATGGCGTTCGAAGCCATAGTTCAAGCTGACTGTGTGAATGGAAGATAGTATATATGGGAAAGCCATATGGGTATTGCCACCATAAACAATTGATCAATTCATTTGATACATGTATTGTGAGTTTTGTATGATGTCACGTCTAAGGTAATTTGAAATTATTTGTTTAATTTTCGATGCGAAAACATTGAGGATCCTATTTCATCAAAATTCAATAAAAATATGCAAAAAACCGAGATAACTTATAGATTTTAATCCCTTTTTGCAGATTAGTTCAGAAGGTTCAGACCTCTTGATTGTGATGAATAGTGATCAAACTGTATCAAACTGCGCGTCAAATGTGAACTTTTCTCTTAACTTTTTTCAGGAACAATAAAAACATAGAATTATAAATTAGCTTTCATTGGGTTCGATTCATATCAATTGCTCGTCATCGAATAGTTCATCTGGATTACTTGTCTGTACATCTTCTGAAAGTACAACGACTCAAAAACTGGAAAAGTAATATATTACTCCAAAAAGTGAAGGTAATAATTGACTTACACCGTTTACGAGCCCAAAGAAATACTGTGAAGCTGCTTTTGAACATTGCTCAACTATAAGTAAGCAATTGACGGCCAACTGAAATTCTGATGTCTATCTGAACTTCGTTCAATCGTAACTAAACAAGTGAAACCCTTAACTTGATCCATTTGCTGTATGGAGTAGTTTAGACGTTTGTGTGGGCCTTCATTTGCAAAAAAAGTCAAATTTATTTTCAATATTTTATCGCAATACCATCAAAATAAATAATTGGTTTTTAAGTAACAACACAATAAATGAAAATTAAGCTTCAAACAATTTAATATTTTAGAAAACGTTGTATTGATTATACACATTGATTATACATATATTTGGTTTGATTAACCAAATGACACATTCTCAATCAAATCATTACAACTTTTTCGCATATGCCCGGACAGCGGACTGAACGGTCGCGGGGGGCCCCGACCTAAAGAGATCCCAGAGTTAAACCTCCACAGCACAAGAAAGCATGAAAAAGATCCTGGGACGTTTAATTTTTTTTTATTTCGGCGATGGCCTCGATTGCAAGGACGTCAAGTTCACAAATGCGCGAGTAAAGGATAATTATTGTCGGACACTTGGATTTAAGGCAATTTTTATGTATCAGTGAAACAGGAAATCACACAAACTTTGTGTAGTGGCTTTCGCTTCTCTTGTACAAGATTGAGCAAACAAATGAATTGCAAACTCTGTTCTAAAAATACAAAACATACATATAAATATGGTACACATGAGTAAAATTCATTTTTTTTTGTCAGGCTTTCCAAATATGCCTTTTGAATGTACTACACCAATTGTCAGGTTGTTACAGTCATCAAATTGGTTATTATCTAGGTAACTGAATCAAGGTAGACGGACTAGATCTGCACTGAAATTTGAAAAGTGTAAAGTTTTCATAACAACAGTTTATGATTTCATCGGTTGATTTATTTCCATATAAAAGACTCTTAGCTTAGTAAGACGACTAAATGCGTATTTGTTTTAACAAATTTCTATAGAGAATGACATTTTTCTTACACCAAACACTGGATAGTATTTGAATATAGCTTTGATTTTTTGCACTACCTACTATTGATTAGAAATAACGATGATAAACATATGCTAAATATGTAAGCCTGCACGAAGAGTATAATGATAAGCACGAAGAGTATATATTAAAATAATGCACTAACTGCCATATAAACCGACAGAACTAAATTAATCCCTAACGGATTCAGAATTATATATTTGTTATTCGGAAAGATATTCATAATAAATGCGAAATAATTTTCGGGACTTTTGAGAAAACTTGGGGCCCCATTTCGATCCCCCACTTAGGGCCCCGAGATGGACAAATCCGCCTCTGCACATGCCATTCGATTTTGCAAACAAACTATTAAACATTGCACGATAGTCTTTGTGGTTCATACATTTTTTAAAAATATTTTTCAAAGAATAAATATAACATGTTTCGTTTACAACAGTAACAGTGTTTTGTAACAATAGTATCAAACAGTTAAAAAGTCTTGCTTGCACATCGTTTGCTCGAAACTCTTTCATTTCTTATTTTATTCAACGCACTTTCTTTAATCAATTCGATACACAGAGTGATGGAAAATTGCTAGAAAAGTATAGAATAAGTTTTCCGATTTTTTTACAGAATTGTTTGAGCTGATCCTTGTTTTATGCACTCAAACTCAGTCTAAAGTCCACAGACGATTTACTGCCTGCTTAAACGAAAACAGTCCCTTGATTACTTCCTTCGACAATCACTATAAATTATTCCCCGTTTTATGAGCTCTCAGCTTTCATACTCTCGAGACCTGCAAAACAAAACGGACGAACAAAAAACAAAACACCCATCTCCCTGCACACCACGGTAGCGACACAAGCATGAAGGAAAAAACGTGTCTCGAATAGGTGAAATAAAAGCCAAAAAAGTGGTGAACAAAGCGTACCGTTCAGTGCCACCCAATATATATATGCCATCCTGTCTGGGACACGTACACAAAAACATACCCACAAATAGTCAACAGCCCAATAGGGAAACCGGCATCACCGGGACAACGCAAAACCTGCAACCATGCAACTTCCCACACCACGCGCAGCTCGGGGCGTCAGGGTAACGAGACGCTGGAAAGAGTTGTGTGTGTGTGTGTGTGTGTGTGTGTGTGTGTGTGTGTGTGTGTGTGTGTGTGTGTGTGTGTGTGCCCTCATTCCCCATCATCCCACCTTCCAAGCGTCTGCATTGGCAGCATTGGCTTTTCATTAGGATTCAGTTCATTATTTCATTTCAATTTTCCAATGGAACACACAAAACAACAGCCGTTCTTCCAACAGTACGGGAAAAAAGGCGGCCCGTCGACTGGCGACGAAAACAATGGCGACACAATGGCGACAACGAACGGGCAGCGGCGGGCCAAAGAAGAAAAAGCGACCGAGGAGCGTTCCCCTTCAAACAACCTGTCAACCGGTGTGACACGACCGGTGAGGGGGTTTGTTGGGTCCGAAGGAAATGACGGGTCGGGAGTGGCTTTTACAGCGGCAGATTTCCCGAAAACAATCCCGCATCCTCATTATTTCATTTCCGAGTGCATCGAGAGCGGGATTTAATGAAAATGGATGAATTGTCGAACCTCTGTGGGGCCTTCAGGATTGGATCAGGTTCTCCTCATCCCGCGAGGGGGGAACGTCTATTGTTTTGTCAAACAGCAAGGAAAGGTTTGATTGAAATAGTGTGCCCTTAGTGTGCAACACTTGTTGTTGTTGCTGTGTTTGTGTGCTGTGAAAATCCAAAGTATTTCATTATTAAGAGCAGCCTTCCTACCTTCCTTCCCGTCAATGTCTTCTCAATCCAAATGACTCCATCACGGAATGTGGTGTATTGAGAAGCTCATTAGTCAGCGTGAGGATTTATTCGTCCGAAAATCCTGAACCATTTAGCCCCCCCCCCCCCCTCACTTGCTTGTCACAATCCTCTATGGTAACTCTTCATTGATCCATTTTATGAATAGTTCGTCAAATGACGGCTGAAAGCTCTCGCACTATCATTGGGCATTTGATACTCCCAATTGAAGATTTGCTTCGTATTTTTTGCTAATGCAACTATTCAAACCGATACTGTCACTTTGCAGTCCGCAGAGCGTTGGCTTTACCATCCATCCCATTGGCAGATCGCGCACACGATCGCGCAGCTTTCAATCGAGCAAGCGACGAACCCCCCGCGTCCGATAGTGCTTAACGCGAGCAAGTACAATGCCAACACTGGCAAACAGGAACATTGCTGACCAATAGAGAGAGAGAGAGATTCGCGTTGTGATCCGATATATTCGTGCGGTCGTTTTCGGTGTGCTTTTTTTTCTTCTCCTCATTCGCCTGCTCACCCTAAATATAACCCTTAATTGACACATTACTCACGCCCGGCCCGACAAAGCGCGCGCGAGAAACTTACTAGCCCGTACAACACAAAAGCGGGACAACACAGGCAACACAGCAACAAAAAAGAAACCCCCCCCCTCGAGCTGTCGGTCAACTTTGATGATTTTATCATCAATAAGCCTTGCCACGTACAATGACAAGCTCGATCAGTGTCAGCGCGCGAGTGTTTGGTGTGGTGGTGGCGGTGCTCGCAGCAGCTCGCGTCGTTCAAAAGCTCCGTTTCAGTGCCCGCGGGGGGGTCTTTGCCGTGGGTGTAAATGGCACCTACTGGAGTTTCAAGGGGGGGTGGGGAGACCTGAGAAAGCTGTACCAGCCTGTCTAATCTCCACTAACAACGTGTTCGCCGGGGGTGCGCTGTTTTGAATCCCTTTTTCCAACGAGAGAGAGCGGTGAAGTGAACGGGGCAAAAAGGTGTTATGATTGATGCAATAAAGGTTCCACCGTTCCACAGTTCCCCCCTCTCGTTCAACCCCGCCACCACCTTTTTGTATAACAACCTTGTCCAATTCGGCTCGATTCGATCTGTCAGTTTTTCTCCATTCATCGTGCCCATCGTGCCGCCGCGGCATCTCTCGCACGCCGTCGTGTCCTTTCGGTGTGGTTTTGGGAGGGATGGATTGAAAAGTATCTAGCACGGTACGGCTGAATTAAAACGCTACGTTTCGTGGGCAGTGTGAGCTCGAAATCAATAGCAATCGCTCCACTCCCTGTTCAATCCGCGGGACCTTTACCTTTATTAATATCTTTCGCTATATTCATTGCATTCTTTCCGCCCCTGGCCCGCTATGCTTATTTAGCCGTCGTGTCTTGTATGTGTGTGTGTGTGTGTTTCTCTCCTCATTTTTTTTCTACTACACCATCCTCTACTTTTCTCATCATTCCCTGCCACGGAGCTGTAAGCGGAACGACGCCCCATGCCAGCGCTCATTTGTGTGGATGAGTTTTGTTTTTGTGTGTGTGCTATTGCTGATACGAATATCATCGCAGGCGCGCCGCGATCGCATTCTTTTTCGAATGCTGCGCGACTATTTCTCGCTTCTTTTGTAAATGATTAGAAGCATTCAATCGGCCGGACAAATGAGGGGCGGCAGTGTGAGGGCTGCTTGACTTGTTTCCTTCTTTGTAGGGGGTTACATGCCTTTTTTCCATCGTTATCGACGCGGATACTGCTGCTGCCGGTTGTGTGTGTGTTGTTGAGCCGACGAGTAGGACACTGAAACAATTGCTGTTGTTTTAGAGCCTTAAGTATCATGGAAAGATGAGTTAGTTAGTAATAAGCTGTGAGTGATGTCTAATCTTTTTAGTACTTTGAAGAATTTAACGTATTGTGCAGATAAAAAATAGGCAAAATTTTCACTGATTATCAATTCTATTCTTCAGCAGTATAAAATTTCATGTTATAACACACACGTTTTGTTACTTCTATTAACTTTTCTTCAGTTTCGTTTTGTTTTTCAATCTAATTTGATTTTGTTTCTCTTGAAGATCGTTTGTCATAAGATCAATCCGAACAAAAGCACCCACAATGGGATGGATAATGCGATGAAAAAGACGCTTTACACGTTACTTTACCTTTCCATGGTTTTGTTATTATTTCCCCCCGCCCAAATGTGCCCGACATACGAAGATCCATTTCAGAAAGCCCCCCAAAACTTGAGGGTTGGTCCACCCGAACAAAAAGAAAACAAACACCTTTCGTTAACACAACACACCTTCTTATTCCTCCCCACGACGATCCTTCCCGACAGTCCTGATCATCGTGGCCCCGGAGATCTGACATCAGCGAGAAAAAACAAAAAAGCACAAACGGAGCACGGGCAGACGATCGTTTATTCCGGCTCGTGGTCTAAGTAAGCGAACGATACAAAACGTTTTAACGATACATTTTTGTTCCTTCTCGTCCCCCCCCCCCCCCCCTTGGTGGGAGAACAAAAGACCGTATAAAGGGTGGCAGCTGATGGTGCAATGGAACGAAGGTACATTAATCATTTTTACACCGGCATTTCAACGATCATTTAACAAGACCGAAAACGAGGACGACGACTCCCTTTTGGTCGGTGTCGGTGGTGGAAGGCAGAGGAGATGGAATTTGACGAACGATCGGTACAGAGGGTTGCTCTAGACATGCTGGCAGCACCAAGGTTCAAGATTTAGCTCAATTGAGCGGCTTTGATTATTATCAAACAGATGAGGGAGAGTGAAAAAAGCGCTTAGCGTGTCGTGTTTGTATGTGCATTATGCACAAGATGCAACTGGATGGATTGTTCAGCCTATTGTGCTCTTTTTATGGTGATGTTTGGAAGTATTGAAGGTAATAGGGAGTTAATTTTTCATTGTTTGAAGAATCTTATTTTAGTTAATATCTTACACAAGTGTTATCATTATCTGATATGAATTTTTAGTCAATTATAAACTAAACAAAAGATCTTTATCTGATCTTTGAAATGATCTTCATAATAAAAAAAATCTAAAAAAGCGTGTATTTCCATCATTAAATGATTTTAATAAAGTCCTTCAACCTCCCTCTAGCATTAACCCGGTCGCAGGTTCAATCATATTGGCATGTCGCATATTGGCATTCCATCACCTCACCTGCCCAACACTTCCTCGACGCTCTGGAGCCTTTGCTGCGAATGAAATGGTGTGAAAATTAATTATGATAAAATTAATTAATTTTTTAACGTCTTCCACCGGCACTTAATGGGCACTCGTGCAGTTACAAAACCAGAGGTCGTTATCGTCTCTCTCTCCCTGTCTTTCCTTCCTTCCCGCTGATCAGCTCGGGTGGTTGAAAATTTATTTGCCATTTGCATCATTAGCGCGCCCCCGGGGTTGAAGTGCGAATAATGGGGCAAATAATTAACGATCATTTGCGGGATCTCTCTCTCTCTCTCTATAGCAGCCTCAACAAGGCGGCTTGAGAGTGCGTCAAGTTGGAGCACTGTTTTTACCCTGCCGCTATTTGCGAGCCATTTTATTGTTGCTTTGTTTTGTGACCCTGGGTACGGAGAGGTGGGAAGTTGAGAAAGTCGGGATGCACCGTTTTGATTGAAAGGATTGAAGGTTGTTGTTTTTTTCACGCTCTCCCTCGTCGGGACCAAGTTGGGGTTGGGGTGAACTGTTTTTAATTAATCTCAACTTGAACTTTCTTCAACTGTCACTTGGAAAAGGGTTATTAGTGGAAAAGAGTGGTAAATAAACAATCCTGTTAAAGATGATAAGGATGTTTTTTTTTTTGCTTTATTTTGCATATTCTAGTTGGATGTTCACAGACATAAAGTGCTGAGCAAAAATTAAATCTTTAATAGGGTTCAATTTGTGATTGAAGCTTGAACAATTTTTAGAAACTCCTATAGAAACACGATAAAAATATAACAAAACTATTGTGTGTTTTAAGTTATTTTTACCTTTTTCTTTGTCCTTTAAGATGAAAATAGAGGTGAACAAATAGTGCAATTTCAACTGTTGGGCATTGCTAATTAAAATGATGCACATAGTACAATCAGACATGCACCAAACGCTTCAAAATATCCCATTTTTTCGCACAAATCACCACAGAAAAAAAGGATGAACTATGATAAAATTTATTACACTTAAAACAGTTTAATCGACAATCCAATGGGGTATTCAACAACCTATTGCTTGTAGCACAGACCTCATATTTAAGTTTGTTTTATAGTCAATAGAAGAAACTGTCAACTATGTTGGGATACAGGCTTTTCTTATTGCAATCTCGATACGATTTGGGTCGAGAAAATGAATTCCAATATGATTTTTCCAAACCAAAATGTATCAAGCCGACGATGAATCGATTGTAAAAATGCCTGAGACAAACGCTCAACACGCTCGGCAGGTGAGGTGTTTCGCAAGCACAAGCCTTCTTCTTTAATAAATTCTTCCTTTAATGAAAACACTCCCACTCAATTATGTGACAGCAAGAATCTGGCGGTATTCACATTAAAAAAAAATGTGGCACCATGCCGGCACAAACCCTCAAGCAGTGTGCTAAGGAGAGCACGTGCTACCAGCAATTTCCTTTCTTCATCACACACCAATAAAACAATGCGGCGCAATGTGTTAGAAAAGCCATTCGCCTTTTCTTCTCCTCCCAGTAGGTGCTGTCTGAGGTATCCCGGGCCCGGCAAAATTAGCATACAGAGGGCATAAATGCCGATGCCGCTGACTGAGCCCTGTGCCTGTGTGCTGGAGGAGTGCTGCCGGCATCGAACGCCAACACACACACACGACCGCCGCTCCCGCTGATGATGATTCGAGCTCGTTCCGAAACAAATCTTATGAATTTATAATCAGCCAATGATAAATTTTAGTATTTAATTTTATTGCACCCCCTCCACTAGCACTACCCAAACTGCTTGATGGGGGGCTATGGAGTATTATTTTTAGAACCAAACACTCACCGCTCGCTTCTCGCTTCCGTTCTTGTGTGTGTGTGTGTGTGTGTTGGGTTGGGTGAAAAATTGGGTGATCACCGCATGATTGCCGCCGCCCTGCTGGGACCCTGTGCTCGGCTCGGAACGTGGCAAAGTTCACGCGGGAGCGCTTGATTAAGGCCCGCGCGCTGTATAGCTTAGCGTTATTAATATTCAAATCTAAATTGCCACTTTCCGGCGCATTGTTTCAGCCTGTGGTGGCAAGGCACCCGCTCGGTAGCTTGTTGGTTGGTAAATTGAGGACGTTAAACGACGTTATTTAAAAATAAAATTATTTGCAAAATCTGTGCTCAAAACGAAAACCCGAAACTCTATCGCTTGTTTGTTACATTTTTCCAGTGACTACAAACAATTGTAAGGAGCTTTGCGATCGACAAAAACACACTCACAAGAAGCATCCCCCTTTTCTTCTCCGACTTAACGATAACAGACTGTGATGAAATGCTCAAAATATTTAACACTCCAACCCGTTGTGTTCCGCAATCGGATTCCGGAGTCACAAAATAAAAGTGTGAAAGGAAACGATTAAAGCAACAAAGCATCTCCTCGGAATGAAGCTGCTGCTGCTGCTGTGTTTCGTTGCTGGGCATAATGCGACGAAACGCTAATAAACGGTATCAAAATCTTCAATAAATAATAATTAAGTTTTTATTAATGATGACCGAATCGTCGAAACCAGCGTGGCCTGCCCGGCTAATAATCAGTTCAAGGTCCGAAGAAACAGGAATGTTTTTAACTGTCGTTTTTCTCGAAGGGGTTTTTTTCTCCAGTGAGGCAAAAGGTGAGAAAAGAAGATGCGCCCGACGTTGTTAGTAAATCGGTATTGGTTCGCCTCTCCACTGTTCCCCATCAACAACAGTGTCTTGTTGTGCTGTTAATTTTGTTGAATGTTTAATCCTTTTGATGCTTTTGAGCCTGTTGAGGTGAATGAAAAGAAGCACAGTGTCTTGTTTGCTATTCATTGACCATATCTTCTACTTAAGGCTTTAAACTAAAGTCACTTAGCAGAGGACAATAATTGCCCCCAAAAAACGATGTGTAGAAGAAATGCTAGACAAAGTTTATGGCAATTGAATTCCTCTTGGAAGGCATTACAAAGGGCGATGCTGAACGTATCTCAGTGTGGAGTTCTCACACGGTCCAAAAATTCGCACAATCACACTTGTACTGTTCTACCGTTTGATTAGGCGGTATTGAGAGGCATCACTGCTCCACCACGGTTAGAACCACTGGCTGCTTCAACACGTAAACGGCCACTTGGAACACATTCCAGCATTGGATCCTTCGGTTCAAGTAAACGACCAGTGTCAGAACTGTACGTGTCTGTGTGCATGTGGTGTAGGTACGTCGGGGCCACCCCCCGTCGAGAAGAGGTGCTTAAATCTGTCACTCAGGAATTCGTTTGATCGCGGTGGTTTTCGGGCCGTTGCAGGAAGTTGCGTGTCTGCATTCCTGACCCTCTGCTGGGCGAGCAGATTGTTTTCTTGAAGCATCCACCCCAGCGCGTTGGAGTCATTCCGTTTTGTGGATGGGTTCGATCGTGCCGTGCCGGGCCGGACATTCCACGCTAAGTGAGGTGCGTGTGGTATGGTCAGACATTGTGGCGTCATGCTTTTTGGAGTGGAGTTCGATACCGGAATTTCACAGATGAATGAGTTGGTGTAAAAGAGTTGAAGGAATAAAGAAGGAAATTTCTATGAAAGAGAATGTATTGGTTGCTGCAATACTTGCCTTGAAAATTGTATTGAAAATTGAACTCATTTGTAGATTTTCAGTGCATTTCTTTTGATTCCAAAGAGCTTTTTTAGCTTCATTAAGCAATTTGTTACCGCCAACCTTCTATTCCACCTAGACAGCTACCGGCTTTGTGGATTTCCCTTGAGTTCGCAGCACGACGCAGCACATTACCGGTAGCAGCAACGCCAAAACTGAGCCAAAATGACCGCCGAGACCGGTCGCCCTGTCCATCCATCCGTCCGTCTATCCATCCTGGGTGCTATGACACAGGCCCTGCCCGGCCAACTATACTTGCACAACGGGGTGTCCCACCGTTTTATTGCTACTTGAATTTTATGCCTTCCCGCAGCAGCAGCAGCAGCCCCAATCTTGCCGGGCACGCACCGGTGTCGCTGCCGGTTGGCGATTTGATTGGATGTTAAGGTTAATCATGATGCCAACATTTCATCTGCGCTCCACTGCGCTTCCCCTCGACGCGAGGAGATGACGCTGATAAACAAGCGTATCACTTTTCAAAGCACCGATCACGGGCGTCGCGCGGAAGATCAAGCCACAAGCGAGCGCGCAAGATTTTGTTCGACCATAAATTGGAAATTTTACAACCAAGCTGGGTAACGTTGGGTATATGGTGGGCAATAGTGGGTGCGCGGTGGCCCACTCAGTCCGTGGTCGGCTGCAATTTGATTTCCAGCTTCGAGGAAGGACGTGGACGAGGCAAGAAACGAAGGGCGTAGTAATCAACTCTACTTGTATTTTTAATCGTTTGCCTACGATCATCATGTCAGGAGCATGAGTTGGTTCTTTACGTGTGAAGGATTTGTTGTGGACGCGCTCGTTTCAAAGTGAATGACCATTTTGAAGCCAACGAAGAATTGTCATTGGACAGGCAGTCTTTGGGCACGATTGTTTGTCATTCGCTTTGAAAAGCTAAAACCCAAGTATGCAGACTTGCAGTTGCTCTTAACCTAATAATAGTAGAAGCGTTACTAATGATACTTGTTTCATTGATCTTTCGTAAAAAATCCCACAAGATCTTGTATATTTAGGCCCAAACTTTTATATATTTTACAACCCCAAGTTAAACTCATAGACCCAAAGGAGTTTTGTTAGGAGCTGGGAAAGATCTTTAAACCCTCTTTTGGAAATAATAATGAATGTAGAAATTGGACATGGGATATCGAACACGAAACAACTGAGGAAACAGCCAGCCATTATTGCTTACAAACAAGTGTTGAAATGCATAATTTCATATTCGTGTTAAGTCATATTTGTGAGATGGTTGGAAACATTTATTTCTCTGACTCAAGGAAGGGCCCTTCATCCCGGGAGTACTCAAGCGTTTCGATCTCTTCCAGTCCAGTCTTCCGTCTGATCACGGCACTCGAACGGAAGATCGAACGAAAGGTGACATGGAAAATTGAAGTTAATTTGATTTCTTACATTTTTATGCATTTATGGATTATTAAAAAGCTCCAAAACGTCGATAACGTCGAGTGATTTGAATTGGTTGGCATGATTTCAATATTTGGCCGTTCGATTCCAAGCATTCTGTTCTATTCGACAACCGTTCGAGGGTCGTAAGCATGCGGTATATGTAATTTAGACGTTATGAGGACCATTAAACATAGAGGATCTATATTGTATATCAATACACTTATTGATGAGCAAATTACAAGAAATCTTCCCAATGTATTTTTAATAATCGGACAGTCTCATGTTTCAGACAAGAACATAGAAGTTGATTTATGTCATCAAATCTAAAGCTGCACTCATACACTCTGAAGACGTCCACCCAATACAAAATAATTGAAATTAATACTACCTCACTAGGGATGTAATGTCAAGGCTCCAAGAAAACAGAAGGATAAACACAGAATACTTCCGAGTTGTTCCCAAGGCATCATATGTTTTGCCTACAGCATACAACATGTGTATCTGTGAAGTGATCGTTGTAGTACTTTTAAAAGGAATCACAATGCAATAAGAAGTCTACAGAACATCTGTGGTAATTGCAATCTTGAAGAATTTAGGATTGAGATTTCTTTGAGATTTTGTGGTTGTTTCTGATAACGCGAGGAATCCAAAACATATCAAAATAAAAATAGTAAATTCGAATGTACAATATATTTCGTATCGTTATCAAGCTTTAAAAGACCTTAAGCAGATGTATTCTGAATGACATGCATCATCGTTACTTATCAATAACGAAGGATGATGTGTTTTTGAAAGAAAAACAAAAACACTTGCAAATCATCTGTCTTTCTTCGAGGATATTTGAAATTTATCCCACAGCATACCATCACTAACTCGAGCTTGCTTATTACTCGGCCCTTTGACCAATCCAACTAATCAATCCCTCGCCATGCAAATTACATACCAAATGCTTCCACGTCCATCCCTAACCACATCACACTCGCTTTGCTTTCTTCTGCAGCGCGGAATTGGCACCACCGTACCGTGACGACGGTGATACGCTGATTGCTCCGGTTCCCAAGGACGCACCGAGCGGTCGAGCGGCCTGTCAAATCCATCCCGACGCGCCGTCATCGCTCGACCGGATCCAGCGGATCTACGGCAAAATGATGGATCGAATACCGTCGCTATCGATACCGGGCCTATCGCTCCCGCACTCGCTCTCCATACCGACGTCCCAGTCGCTCTCGAATCAATCATCGCACGCACTGAACTCGCTCGGGCTACATTCGCAAAATTTGCATGCCTCGTCGGTGAACGCGCTGCACAACTCGCAGACGACCAATCTGCACCAGAACGTCGGTGGACTGCTGAACGGTGCGGCCGGCAATGGGTAAGTAGACAGATGAGCATGGCAACGTGAAGCGGCAGCCAACCCATCCCCTTTTTATTACCACATTATAACGGATCGAACCACTGTTTCCGCTTCTCCTGATTCCCGACCCCAACCTCCCTTCACAGCCTGCTCGGTCAGGCGATGTTGAAGAAGCCGGCCGAGGAGCACATTAAGCGACCGATGAACGCGTTCATGGTATGGTCCCGGTTACAGCGGAGGAAAATCGCCCAGGACAACCCGAAGATGCACAACTCGGAGATCTCCAAGCGGCTCGGTAAGTGTACTGTTTGTTTTTAAACATGGGGAGCATTGAGAGGTTGCCAGTGAGCGGTGCAAAAACTTCAAACTCTGTCAACTACTGCGAAACAATCGTAGTATGCGCTGGACATTGCTATAGGGAGTGCGTCACAGCCAAAGGTGGCGCATTGTTTCTCAACGCTTCCGCTTTGCAAAAAGTCTCACCACCACCGCCACCATCGTCATCATCATCATCATCAAGAAGATGCTTCCCATTTGCTCCATCTGCAATCACACGCTGATTGACGAAATCCTAGCGGCAAGATGTGGCCACCTATACCACGAATCGTGCATCAGTAAGTTTATCGCCAGCTCGTTGCTGCCCTGCCCGAAGGTGGACGAGGCACAGTGGCAAAAGTGTAGTGACCGGTGGCGCATGGGGCATACGGTCTCGCGAGAGGGACTGCGGCGCATCTACCTTAACTACGATGCGATGCAGTGCCAGAAGCGCCGCGAGCTGTGCCGGCTGACGGAAGACATTGAAAAGGTGCAGAAGGAGCTACGGTCACTGCAGCAACTCGTCGAGGGTGGCAAGTGTAGCCAGTGTGGCCAGAAGGTGAAGAAGGAACCGAAACCAAGGGGCAAAAAGCGAAACATACATGGTGTGGTGAAATAGTTTGGGCGTTGTGTGACGTCGTGGAGGGGCAGGGATAGTCAAAATTTTCCGAGCTTTAAATCGTGACGTATCGATCGTAGCAACCAGTGTTGTGACAGTTCGCTATGTTGATCAAAGTAGAAAGCATTCAATTAAGCAGTATCGTTGTCCAAGACCCAAAAAAGCACCCAAAAATAACATGTACGCCTGTTGTAAGATCTGTGGCGGTATCGTAGAACAGTCGGTTTGGCTCAGCGTCTGTGGATACCTGTTTCACACCGAGTGTCTGGAGTGTTTTCACGAAAATTCCCACAAACCGTGTGCGGGCTGTGGCACCAACGAGCGGGACGGGTGTGAACATCCGCTGGACATGACGTACACGGCCGTGTGCCTTAGGCGTGCCCCGATCGATCGGGAAGATGAAAGCCATCTAGTGCTGTGGGAGCTGTTCGAGGAGGTGCTCAAGCTGGAGGCGCAATGGCGAAGGGACATTTTTCTTCCCGAGCTCGGTGTGTTTCTACGTGCATACTATGACGAAGGTTGAAGCGGAACTGCGTAGACAGGAGTCGCGTGTGTGGTTTTGAGAAGTTATGTTTATGTACACTGTTATGTTTTTGAAATAATATTAAGTTACTGGCAAACACGTGTGGAATAATTCTATTGAGTTGTACAATTCAGTGTTATCACTGGATTTTTTCAGCCTAAATTTTGTGAACCTATTTGGCTGAGTCTTTCACAACTCTTATTACATATTGAAGCAAAACTCAAATGAATGGTTCTAGCAATAGATATAGATTCGTGAAGAGATCTAAGGTCTTGAGATAGCATAACCCAAGCGTTTGTTTAAATCCTGCCAAATGGCAAGATGATAAATTTTACCGGTGCAAAGTTTCCGTGAAATTAGGTTATCAAATCTAGGATCATGGAACAAACAATTCTTTAAAAGATCAGACTAGAAATAAAACTATTAGTTCAGCTAAGCGTTTCATATAGTAACGTTATGAGTCATGTCATGAACAGACAACGCTTTGAAGTACACGATCTATTCAAGTTGTACAGAGTATTTTGGTATTTAGTGTTTGTGGTTTGAAATGTTGTATCAGAATTAACGCGCTCTCTTCTGCTGAAACATTTCAACTATCTAGACGCCAAAGAGTTAGAGGAAACTCTCAATACGTCCCTGAACAATTCTCTTATGCTATCTAACAATCCATCGCTTGCTCGTGTCAGTCAACAAGTGACAGTAGGTATACTCTCTCTATCATCTTTCGGATGATATCGCCCTGCAAGCCTGATAACCGTGGCAGACAACCAAGGATTTACGGCGAAATAGTTCAAGAGGGCGTGTGCGTGATTGTAGAACACTGAATTGCCCTGAATGTTGTGTCACAAAAACGTAGCTCAGAAAAATACGAATTCTGCTCTTATTAGCTTGAGTGTAGTGCGCGAACAGTTGTGTGGGAGAGACACTTTCCTCCAACAATTCACATCGGCCGGCAGCTTATTGTTATTGCTTCAAGGACACAGGACAACACACACATACTCTGGTTGTGATACCATCTTTAGCAGTCCCGTGGAATGGCCACTCAATTATCGATTATGGCTTCATTTGCCCAATTTTTGCCTCACTTCACGTACACTCAATACACACACACAAGTTCCGGGGTTGTTGGTGTGTTGTGTACGCTTCCGCAAAAGAGGAAACAATTTTGCACAAAGGATCACTTTTCCCTTTTTTTACATTACTTCTGGTGGTGACTGCCCCACCACCAGTATTGGCGTAGTTTATGAAATGTTCAACAATGGAATGTCCTCCAACCACTGGCACCACAAAACAATCTCTTTTTTGGTGCGCACCCGTCCATAAGAAAGGTGAAAACGGTGAGAGGCGAGCTGGAAAAAGAGAGTGGTTGCCCGTTTCCGCTTTACAAAACCGCTCTTATCCGATCTAATGTCACATGTCGCATGTTGTGCGTCAGTAATGTCCCTACTTCCCTTCACTCACTCCCTGGGCTCACTTCCACCCGGCCAAGAGGTGACTGAGACAGTGGTTTGATTGAAATCTTATCGAAAAAAAAACACAGCTTTTGCGTTGTGGCGTTGAGCTCTGTCGTCCTGCCGCCTTTTGGAGTTCCAGCTTACTGAACCAACCGTAAATGAAAGTAACGTGTGCCTCGTTTTTTTTTGAATTTTCCTGACGAAGTGTTTGCCACAGTTGAATATCCTTTCACTTTTTCAAAACCTCCAACCTTTACTATTTTTTTTAGGGTAGTGAATGATATTTCAATGGAAAGGATGAAAAGCTACAGGAATTCCTGTTTTTACTCTCCTTTTGCTTGCTTTAGCAAAATTTCAGTATCAATTCATTCCTATTCACTGGGAATATTTGTTCTGATGTTCAGTTTATGCTCATGTTTGTATGGAGTGTACAACATTGGAGAAGTGAACAGTGAGGAAAAAAAACTACCTCCCAAAACGTATGCAAATAAACCGACGGAAGATTTATGTTTGCCTAACACAGTGCCGAAAAACGGCAAAAAAAAGGAAGTGGTCCAAAAAAGCGAGCAAAAAAAAAAACATTCCTGCGTGTCAATAAATCCGATTCGTACATTTGGATATTTCTAACTCACTCGCCATGCTGCACTGCAGTCCGGCAGGTCCTTTTGTAACGCAACTTTGATTTAGCAGTTCGCTTTCCCGTGAAAGGAACGAATATTGTGTCGTGCGCTATTGAAGGTTTCCATCGATTGTTGAAGCTTAAATTGAATAATAAAAGGGGAAAAGAATGGCAGGCAAGATTACTATCTAAGGGTTTTGATTACATGTCATGTGGTATACACTGTTCGAGGTTAGAAGTGTTGTGCAATATGGTTCAACGTTATGAATTCTTATAGGATCCCATAGGATCAAAATAACTTAAAATTCATACAATACTTGTAATAAAATATTGGTATCGATAACATTTGAGGTTTAAAATAGGAATAAGAGAGAGAAAGAGAGAGAGAGAAAGAGAGAGAGAGAGAGAGAGAGAGAGAGAGAGAGAGAGAGAAAGAGAGATAGAGAGGATTTTGTTATTAACGTCTTTTCTTTTCTAATTCATTGTTCTCTGATCACTATTTCCTTGTTTTTACTCGTTATTCACGTAAAGCGTAATTTAATGTGTTATTGAGAATCAAAAATATCGTTTATGCTTTGAAATTAAACACTCTGATAGAATATGAAAACAAACTAAACAATAACAAACATAACAAAGCAACAAAACGAAAGTTGAAAAATTATACAAAAATATAAATTAAAAAGAAGTAAAATGTATCAAAATGCAAAAACGTTTAAGGTCAAGTTCGAATGAGTAAGAAAGATGGATAGAGGGTAAACAAACTAGAAGTAAAATAAAAATGAATAGTCTTTGCGAGAGTAACCTAAAAACACAAGAAATCCAATAATATATAATCGATGAGTCTCAAAAAAGTGCTTCAATCTTTACACTCAAAATTTCATTTCATTGTTTATCTCAAATTGAATCACATTTTTGCTAAAAGTTGTATTCAAAACATAAAATAGGGACATTTACAAAGAGAAATAACTTTGTTCACACTTTGTGCATCATAACAAATCAAAACAATATTCGACGGTACGGTATGCGAGGGGACACTATGGGTCTACCAGTCGCATGGAAAGCCATGATAGACTTAGTTGAAAAGATTACAGCAGGCTAGCCCGCGACGTGTTGGGGGTCCGCTTAAACGTCCCTAGCACTGAATAGGCTTTTATCATAAATTCAATTCAATTCGTTTGAAAAATAATTTAAACTCGATATTCAATCCTTCGTGTAGTAAATCGACTAAAACGCGGCTTGAACGCATGGCATACAAGGTTTTATGGCGTGCGAGCTACTGACTGAATCACGGGATCCAGTTTTAACCTGTTTAAGCTGTTTTTAGACCAACCTAGTGTCATATTATTCATGGATCAGCATTCTAAAAACTTAATATAAGTTTAAAATTGAATCTTTCTCTAAATTTCCTATACGTTTTTACCGTCGTATCATATTTGTTGGGATCAAATGAACATTACTTGCACTTACAACATCCTGTTGCACAAGTCGAATGCCAGTAGATGCATCCATAATCAAGAATGACAATTAAAACATCTCCATTCATGTGTGTGCCCTACTTCCATTCGAGTAATTATTATTTTCCCATGCAAACTTACAAATATGAACCATCGGCTGTTGCGTGCCCTTTGTGTCCCGCCAGCACAACAAAACGGACGTCCTGTTGCTGCACATACCGGCAGTGAATTGAACTCACTTGATGAATCCGTTCGTAGTACTTACTGAAATTACTCCCACTCCGATCGGGGCTGCATGCACTTAGAGCGATTTGGTGTAGTGTTCTTTTGTACAGAAAAAAAAACATGACTTTCCATTTTCTATCCCAAAATCGGCGTAGAACAAAATCCCTTCGCAACCGCCATTGGCTGAGCTAGCCTAGTGACATGAGTTGACTTCAATTTAGAAAATTGCACACTTTTCACTGCGACATAACGCTCCACAGGAAGGAGGGATTCCGAGGCAGAGAATCCCGGGATCGAATGCTACCTCACCTTCCGGTCGGTAACAAAAAACCCTCACCCGCGAACCGTGCGCACCCGGAAGGAGTGACAGCGACACGTGACATTACGCCGCAAATGTCATGTTCGCGTTGTTCCATCTCATCGTTTAACAGCGCAGGAACACACTGTGGTTGACGAGATTTTGCTTTCCCCCCTGCGATTTTCTCACTTGCTAGAAGGTCAATTTACAAATTTAAAATCCTGAAATCTCCTATCGTATGCGCTTCATAGCAGCATGTTGCTTCCTTCGCGCGCTTGCCTGCGCACCGAGATTGACAACCGAAGCAATGCGGCGGTGTGTACACAGCGTTGGCGTTTTGTTTCTACAATTGTGCGGGGGGTTTCGCGTGTCTCAACGTGTGTTTGGTGAATTCAATTTATATTATCATTCAATTAAAACCGATTTCGATTAAATGATGTGTTGAGAAGAGGGTTAATCTGAGTCACGTGGCTGGTAGCCGGCGCCGTAGTGACGGTGCTGTCGTCCTCAGATAGGGGCGGTCTTTACACTGCAGGACCGTGGCCTTGCCCCTCTGCGCACACCGGCTACCGGGCGCAAAAGAAACGCCGTCACCACCGCCGAAAGGAAATATGATAATTTGGATTAGTTGGGTTTGAATTTATTATCTCGTCTCGTTGCTTGCGCGCGTCCCGTACTCGTCCGGAGCGCCGTGCCGCGGGTTTGTTCGGGATGCGCTTCACCGAGGATAACGGTGCCGCCGCACTGTTTGGCAACATGTCACGGCCAGATCGGAAATCGGTGTTTGATGACGTGGCGAAACTTAACAGTGCGTGCAATATGACGTGGCAGAGTGGTACCGGCGTTCGAATGGGAACGATGGTGGTCGCCGTGCGCTTTGTTTGTCAAGTTTGGTTTGGAAGGTCTTTGTGGGAATGGTAAGCAATGGTACTTTAAACAGCTTTGTGCTAGTTCACTTCGTAATGCATTGCGTCCTTTTTTTTATATTGACGGCTGCGTGTTGCGACGAGCTCAAACAAATCAATAACACTTCTTAAGCAGACGCGTTTCGTTCCCTTGTTTTTGAAGCCATTCAACCCTTTGTACAGCTTATTTCGATGTCATTTTTTGGTATCACGATTCGTATTTATTGAAAACGCTTTTAAAGGATCTAAATTTAAGACATACCAAATCGTTCTTTAAATGCAAATATTGGCGATATACAATTATTTTGGAATATATACGTTATTGCTGTTGTTATGCTTCAAAATTGAACAGATTGTTATGTACAAAAGAAAAAAAAAAATGGCGAAAAGGAAATCCCCAAAGCAATCTCCAAAGTAAAAATAAACAAATTAGCTTTAGCTTTACTTGATCTTACTATCGCCCATGGGGTTCAAACCTAGAATGGACCGTCCCTCCCTTAGCAAGGATTGACTATTTAGCAAGGATTGACTGCGTGGTAATGAATTAGGACTCGAAAGCCTGTTTAGACTGGCATGTCCGCGTAGCACGTTACGCCAAATAGAAGAAGAAAACGATCGCCCAACAATTCAGTGAATAATTTTATGCAAGAGTGGGCTCCTTTTTCTTTCACTGATTTGGTTTTGTGTTTCATTATCAAAGTGTTTTTTTTTTATTCAGTCCTGAAGCATTTTCAAAATTTGTTTAATTTTTCAACTTATTTTTATTTATTCATTTTCTAGTTAATGTTATTTCATTCATTGCTTTTCTTATTTTTTGCGCTTTTTTCTTGTTCGGATTGGTTTTTACAAACATATACTGTTTCTCCATGCCATTTTTTTATTTCTTTTTTTAGTTTTGTATCATTTTTGATTGGTCTTGGTCTCTATTTATCTCCACAAATTATAGAAACTTTATAATAATAATAAATTCACGTTTAAGAATCAGGGTAACTCAAGTTACTGTTGCTGGTATTTAGTTGTGCATATTCTTTGGCTCTTTGACAAAGTATACATTTATTCGAATCTAAATCTTGCATTTTTATGACATAATGAATGTTTAAAACATAATAATTTGCAACTATAATGCCATACATGAATTTCAAACAATGTGCCAAAAGATTGCAACGTTCTATTCACGCAACCATACCCCTAAACAAAACCTAAACAATTAATAACAAACACATAACTATACCAAACACGGCACACTTTCGTAGAAACGCCATTCAAAGCACACAAACACAAAGCATATAAAACATCCTCTCCGTGATAAACAGAAAAGGGCAGTGAGGAAATTTCTTCCTGAACCGGCCAATCCGGCTCAAAACGGAACGTCCCATGCCTCCCCCACCCCATCCCCCCATTTGCATAAACAACATTTCCGTTTTTCGTTGCGTTTGCTTTGCACTTGCAGTGGTGCAATGATGGCACAATACGGCCCATCGCTGGGGGGCACACAATACAGCCAAAAGGGTTGGACCAGCAGCATCATGGGATGTGCCACACATTGTTTCGAATTTTAAAACATTATTCAACCATATTGTACCACTGTACAGGCACATACAATGCATTCTCTCTCCTTTTCTCTTTCTCTGTCTGATGATTGTGAGCCGTAGAAAGTACGTTATTGTGATATTGGTTCGGCATCGTTTTGCAGCGAATGGGCGCACGTATTATGGGGATTGTGTTGCAGAAATGCCCTTCGGTGCATACAGTTTCCTGGGAAAAGCGGTACCACTACTACTAATACTACCACACCACTACTACTAGCGTACTACGGGCTTTGACAGGCGTCGTATTGCTGCTACTATGCTTGCAAAGGTCCCTTTTTGGACCGAGTTGGTTGTTGTGAGCGCTCGTCGTTTGCAACGGGATTGCAAAATGGCATTGTTTCCATCCGAGCGGAAGTGCATTTTCAGCATGGAAAACTTCCGCTACGCTGCACACTGCAGCCCTGGGAACAGGTTTAGCACACCGGTGTTCCGCTCGTTCCCAGCCGTCTCCCCCGTCTGCTGTTTACCTCACAAAGCACAGGACGCTGAAGGTGGGGAGAGAGCTCTATTGTTCGAGTTTTCGGAGTTTTCTTGCCGCTGTTAGTTTGAAAAGCGATAGAAACATGTGTTGCCAGCATTGTAGTGCGCATTGTGTGTGTGTCTGTTTGTGTGTGGGATTGCACATGCGGAGTGGCTGTTCGTGGGGATGCTGTGAAAATCCTTACGAGTGTGCTGTAAAGAAGAAGTACTGTGCTCTGTTGTAATGGGAAGCAACCGAAACACAAAAGCACACATTTCTTTGCCAACACATTTTCCCCAAACATCTTGTGCTTTGAAACTGGTTTGCACTACGGTGGAGTGGAGTGGCACTCAAGTGAAGGTATGTGTTTCGTCTCTTTTAGAAAAAAAAAACAGAGAGAAGGAGAAGGATTTTGTACCAAGAAAGACGCCATTATTGGGCTCGAAGACACGGAGCATGGCCGAAGACAATACCTTTCCAGCGAAGGAAATTAGAGGAAGTGTATCAGGATATCCGAGATTATTTCTCCATCCGGTTGTGACGAGATCCTCCCCTGTCCTGCTCCGCTGTTCAAAACTCACATTTCATGCCCATTCAGCGCACGGAAGGTAGCGTCGGTACGCGCGTCCTGAATGTGATTGAAAAGTGCTCCTTTCAGGTGGAAATTCACCATTGTTGTGTGCCCGGGGAGTGCTAGGTGGGGTACACTGTTGCGAATGGATGGATACACCGAACGCTTCAGGACGGGCTTACCATCGCTCAACGCCCGGGAGGCTGAAGCAGGCAGTTGGCTGAACGTTGAGCGTGAGGATACACGCAGCAGCAGCAGCAGCAGCAGAGTGTGGATGAAATGTAGCAAACACACATTACGGGCTGTGTTCGCTTTTGCATTAATAAATCGAGAGCAAATCACATTCAAATGCACAGATCTACGCACATCTGGGTAGTCAACATTCGGTTGATTGTATTAATTAATTGAGATCATGTCTGCCCGCTCGCTGACTGACTGGTTGCACTAGACCGCAACCCCCGCAACAGCAGCAGTAGTTGACAAACAATAGTGCAAAGCCACGGCAAACTGACACAAACATTTCATTCAAATCATCAGCACACATCCTTCCCAAAGAGGGTAGGTGCAGGTGTTGTAACGTTGACTCAACATTACACAAATTGAAAATCCTTTGCCTCGCACTAACCGAACACATGACCACCATAGTTGTTCGTATGCGTTACGTAGTGAATTATTTGTTGATTTTAATAATTAAGCACTTGGTTTAGTGATAAACAAGTTAGGAATGTGTTTGAGTTCGGATGGTTTAAATTGTGTGGTTGCAGTCGTGTTGCAACCACAAGCTATTGTCCAATAAATAGGGTTTAATTTGATCGAAGTTGATTTTGTGGTAGGTTATATGCAACATGAGGAAATGTTGGCTATTCAGTAAAGAAAGAGCTCGCCAATGTCAAAATGAGCGCTTTGTTTTACAAAGATATGTTTATATATACTTACAAAAATAGTACAATGTTCCAATGAAAGACGAAACATTCGAATTAACATATGAAATATAAGTGAAAGTTTTGACAAAATGTCGACTTACAACACAATTAGTCCAATGGAAAGGAAATTAACGAAAAGCAATAGATTTTTTTTTGCAAGAAACCAAAATCACTTAGTAAAACCAAAATTACTCATGAACATAATCAAAAATCTTAAAAATAAAAAGTCTTCCGTTTGTGACGAAATCAACAACGGAGAGATTAAAATGATTTCTAAAAAGGCAGTACTATTCCTCAAAATAAAATTCGATGATTGTCTTAAACTAGATTAATTTCCTTCACAATGGAAAAAAAATAGTGGCCATTCCAAAACCCGGTAAAGATCACTCTAATCCTGGAAATTATAGACCAATAGGTTATCTTTTTGAGAAATTTATTGCACGGAATATACGTTCTCATATAGACATTAACAACATCATCCCACAGTCACAGTTTGGTTTCTAACCCGAAAAATCAACAACTCATCAGATACATAGACTCAACAATTATATTATAGAAAATCGGAATAGAAAAAGATCTATGGAGCTACTAGTTTTGTTGGGCACTGAAAAAACGTTCGATTCCATTTGACATGACAGCCTGGTATGTAAACTAATTCAATATAATTTTCCGGCGTATCTTTCGGTCCTTTCTCTCTTTCTCCTTTCTTAATATTTCGGTCCTTTTTCAGCAATATAAAAAGCTCAGTTCATATCGGTCATACTAAATCAAATTTCTTTAAGGTCATAGCGGGAGTACCACAGGGTAGTATATTATCGCCAATACTATTTAATATATTTATCTCTGACATCCCCACTACAAATTAATTTTATGCAGACGACCTAGAAATTGCGGCTACGGCCAAAAGTCCGAGATCAATTATCATGGTATCAATGGCACATTGAAAGCATACGACAAGTTCTGCAAGATATGGAAGCTTAAAACAAACGCAAATAAATTTGAAGCAATCTTCTTCACAAGAAACACTAGTTTACGCAAATTACCTAGTTAGCTTTATGCAAGGAAACATTACATGGAAAGATCAAGTTAAATACCTTGGAGTATATTTAGATATAAGCGCATAATATTTATGTAAAAGCGCATGACATTTATAACCCAAATAAAAAACAATTAGAAACAGTAGTCACAATACTAAAAAAATATATCCTTTTTAAATAGGAAATAAAACCAAATTTGCAAAACAAAAAATTAGTTTATACGGCTTATATACGCCCGAATCTAACGTCTCCCTCTTCTTCTAGTTAAGGATTAGCAAATGTAGGTTAAGAACTAGGTTAAGATCAATAAAAAATCCCAGTTATTGTGGAGAGCAGATTGCATACCCAATTGATTGAACGATCGATTATATAAGTTTTTTTTATTATACAGACCATTGTGTGAAGATTCAAATTGCAGTGCATTAGATCTGGCATAGTGACATATGGGTGATGGATACGTAATTCTATAAACTATTTTTGTCAATAAAATAAATAAATAATTCAAAACTGTGTACCTCACGTCCATTTTGGGACATGATCAGAAACCTGACAGAAAATAGAAACATTTAATGGACCGAAGGACACGAGTAGTGACTAGAATTTAGAGAAGCTTTGTGGAGTTAATATAGGTTTCAGATACTCTTTACACTAATTCTTAGCGCTACAATTGTATTATGTTATACGCCAGGGGTCTCAAAAATTTTCAGTTTAGTTCGGGCCCATCTCGCTTTGACTAGACAATACATGGTGAACATTTCCAAAATTCGACATCTTTCTTTTATGGAAGCTTGAGTTTTGCCTTGAACTAGTAAAAATTAAATTATAAATCATCGCTGGACGCATTATGGGCTCTAAAAGGCCGCATGAGTCCCGTGTTACGTAGTTCAGAGACCCCTTGCCTTGTTGTAGGCGATTGAAATGACTTAACTGCATTATTATTCGTAGTTTGTTGACCCACATGCAGCTGATAAAATACCAATGAAACAATCCTCGAACCAATAAAATGCTATCCTGATGCTTTTCGATAGTTGAGCAAAATTCTACTGCTGCCATACAAAAAAAGGCCGCCGAAATGTGCACACAAAACATTCCTTTTTGGATTGCATTAGAAGTGCAATTCTGTACGGAAAGTATTTTTCCTGTATGGACGAGAATTTAGTTCTCAAAACTACACCAACCAAATGGTGTACTATGTACTATCACACACCAAAAACTACACCGTCGAAACTATGCCATAAAACCCCTTTACGATGCATCAAACTGTGAATAAACACACGCTCGGGGCTTTTAAAAACAACAACCCACCATTCAATTGTAGCACACCAGGATTCATATCAGCGTAAAAATGTGTCTTTGTTTTTCCAACCCAGCAAAGTCTAGTTTTCATCAACTAGAAGGTGACTGAAGTAGTTAAACCAAAATTCCATAAAAACTCGATCCCATATCAACACACCGATATCACCGGACGATTATAACGCTTGGCCATCCAACATACAAAGGGAAAAAAAGTTAAACCAACACCCTCTACGGGGTGGATGGGCGACCGGCCAGCAGCATGGATGGTGCAGCGTCATTGTTGGTAAGGATGGTGAGCAAATATTTGTAGTTTTGCCGGTGCCCAGCAAGGCTGGCGTGTAATCGGGCCTATCCTCCTCCCTCCAGCAATCCCACACGGAGCGAGAGACATCCTTATCCACTCGTGTTCAATTTCCGGAATGATTCTCATCTTTGCACCAAATGCACGAGGGTTCGAAAACAATGGTTTGTGATTTGTTTACCAATTCCAAACGGCGGCCCCTTACACCCCAGTGCAACGGGGTCTGTTTGCACACATTCATGGGATTCATGGTGGGACACGTAGGGTGTGCATTGTTACTACACGGGCAGGTTAAACTGGTGAGGTTAAATTGCTTAGGTTTTTTTTGCTGTGTGTGTGTTGTCGGAGTCCTCGCTGTTTACAACATTATTGCGAGAGTTTTACCATTTGCGATTGGGTTTTGCAAAATTAATGTGAAACCAATCAAACGGAGCCTGGTGAGCTGTATGAAAGGTTGTGCGATTGGCATCGAAGTTCAAACTATTATGCTTCGGTAGATTTCCAATCCAAATCTATATCATTACAATGGTCGAAGGGTGGGATGAAGTAACGTAGTAGTACGGCGCGGAGTGCCTTTTGTCGTTCACCATGTAGGTATTCAACAAAGGAGCAAAAAAAAGACGGATTCAAACATTAGTGCATCATGAACACCGTTGCAGGCTGATTTCTGTTTGCGGTACAGGTAGCGATTCTGTACAAATCAATACCATATGTGCTTTATGCATCGTATTATCAGCCAGAATATACAATCCCATGCAACGTGATTAAGTTGACTGAGTGTATCCGAACAATTGAACAACGGGATTTCTGCTGTTTACACTATACTTGACGTCTTTTGATATACAGGCCTTAATAAAAAAGACATTACTAGGGAAGATAAACCTATAAATCGCCAAAATAAGATTTATATTTGTAGACCATTCAGCGAGTGAAATGTGATACATTTGTCTAACATCATTAAAACAACATAGCAAGAGATCTTTCATTTTACAATTTTTATTGCTAAACTATAAAATACCTCAAAACCTCTCCATTTTTTCTCTTTATTCAGCTAGTTTCAATAACCTTATATGTTATTCAACAACAAAACTATTGACGCCCCGTCAGTTCTCAAAAAGGTAAACTTTCAGGCACCTGGTTTTGAGGGTTTTGAGACCTAGGGCTCTTTTGAGCACGGACTTCAGATCAACAACGTTTGGAAGTAATGATCCTTTGATTAAAATGGTTAATGTTTATTGTGCTTTAGGAAATAATGTCGATTTCAGTTTAAGTTTAAATACGCTGAAATCATTCTTACGCAGTCTTGTTTGCTGGTATCACATGCGATGTATTTTGTTTTTTTTATGCTAATGTCGCGATTTTAAGTCATGTACCGTTCTTTTCGCAAGTAGTTTTGATATATGAAGGCTAAATGTGATGTACTGCTATTGTTATTTAACCCAAAGAAACCAGGCTGACTTCATTGAAAAAAATAATAATGATAATAAAAAATAATAATGATAATAATAAATAAAATATAAGAATATTAATAATAATAATAATATTAATAATAATAATAATAATAATAATAATAATAATAATAATAAAAATAATAATAATAAAAATAATAATAAAAAAATAAAAAATAAGAATAAGAATAATAATAATTGGCATTTCGTATGAAACACCTTCGAACAATACCTGCTAGGAAAACACAAATATTCTAAAACAGGTTGCAAGATCGTGATGAACAACTAATGATAGTAACTTCCTGATCGTGAGATATCAGAAGAATCAAAGTTTAAGCATATCATCAAGCTATATATTATCAATAATGAAAGAAGTTACAATAATTAGTAAGTGATCGTATTTAGCCTGATGTTGGGAAATATAAAGAAAAATATAACAAAAAATATGCCTTTATGTCCATTGGATAACACTGTAGATAGCAACACAAGATCGTCCATAAAGCCATCGAAGTTGCATATGGGTTATGTCTTCAACTGATTCATAATAAAGTTGTCACTCGTATGGCACAATACTTATCCAAATATTTGATGATTATTATCATGGAAACCATCGCTCATGACGGTACCGTCTTCGCAATCTTCCTGCACAGGTGCCGAATGGAAGCTGCTAACTGAGGACGAAAAGCGACCGTTCATCGACGAGGCGAAACGGTTGCGCGCGATGCACATGAAGGAACACCCGGACTACAAGTATCGGCCGCGCCGGAAGCCAAAACCGATCCGGCGCGATGGTTACCCGTACCCGATGACGTACCCATCGGTGCCCGTCGATGCACTGCGAGCTGGTAAGGAAGCACGGTTGTTTGCAACCGATTTCGATTCACTAAAGCCCGATGTGTGTTTCCGTAGGTATTACGCCGAGTTACTTTGCACCGGGCGCACCCTACCATTTAGGAAGCCATTTATCACAGGCCAGTCCACCCACGACACAGGTGAGTTTCAATTATAGTGGAGTAAAGCGGGAATTTAGGGAAGGTACATCAGCGATTGAGCCAGCGATCACCAGAGACGGAAAGACAATAGCAATGAAACATTGTATTGAATGGCGCTTAACTAAATTGGAGTTGTTTAAAATGAAGTTAGCAATGCTTTATCCACTTCCTGTATCCTTCCGAGAACTCCGAGGAGCTTCAATTTCTCGCCCCAAAATTGGGTACCTCTAAATTAGATACATTAAATCCTATTGCACAGAACCATCCACTTGAGGTAAAACATTGTTACGGCTTCGATAGAGTGTCGTCTTCAATCGCGTGTGTTTTACTCAAGTGTGGCACTCCTGTCCTGGGAAATTGAATCGTTATTACCTGTTGTTGGCATCTGTTGTCGTGGAGGAATCTCTTCCTCTTCCCGGCAACACACACACACAACTATCTCAAAAGCATCTCCAGCAGAAGAGATACTGCACACAAGACAAGTCGTTGAAGTCGTCAGAGTGTGGGAGATCTAGCGCTCCCGGGTCGTTTGCAGCTCTTTGCGTCATTCAACGTTAGGTTTTAGTCAAGTAGGCCGGGCACACACACACATACACACACCGGTAGCACCTTGATTGAGAAATTTGTCACTCACATGATTAGTTGTTTGTCATGGTGATGGCTCCGTTCGCTCATTCTCGCTGTGTGCCATCCTTCTTGTGTGACAGGAAATGGATGTGATTTCGTAGTAGGCGACTCTGATGGCAACGCTGCTGCTGGTAACGGCAGAGTGTCAGCTGTGGGGAAGGAGTGTCTGGAAGAAGTTAATTAAGTTAATTGCGGACGCTTTGGGAAGTTGGGAAGCTGGAAGTGACATTGTGTGAAGAAACAGTTTAATTCTTTCTGAGTAGTAGACAACATCAACAATACAAAAAAAAACATGCTTCCTATCCTTTCAACCAGAAATCCCCACAACCTCAAACAGCAGATGGTCTGAAGGAAGAGCATCAATAGAAGCTAACGCTAAAAAAAACCGGAGGCAAAAAAGGGAACACAAGACCACTGCTGATAGAATCGTTTTGACTGTGAAATCATCTATAATTGGAGCCGATTATGATTAAGATTTCTTCTTCGGCAGCTTCACCGAACGCCTCTTCATAGGAGAGTGTAGCTCCGGCTATTCTACTGTCTCTCCTTTCCCGGAGCTTTTGCACCAGTTTTACGTGTTGAAGTAGTTCCATCATTCTACGCAATCTTTCTTACCCTTTTTTCATGCCTTTCGCTCGTTCTATTTCTCTAGTAGGAACGTAGATAAATGTTTAACACACCGTAAACGGGGTTTCGAAACCCTCAATGATACCCTTCTGCCCGTGACATGTGGTCCGTGTTGATGAAGTTGTCTATACGAGGCGAATCCCCATTTCGGAACCAAGCTTGTAGGAGCCATTGCAGAGGGAGAACGGGATGTTGGGATGGGAAAGCATAACGGCTGTGGTTTTAAAATGATTACAAGATTAATTTGATGATTTAACACTTTAGTGGTTTTCGGCCCTTCCGTAGCACATCCAGCACGAAACTGCCTTTCCTTTGCCTTCTTCTCTCTGTTGCCTGACTGTCTTTACACCGTCTTTCGCGCAGTTGTTGTAACGCTTTCACGCGCTTGTTTTTCCGAGATCGCTGGTGGTGGTTGATCGCACTGGTGCTGTGGTGTTTAAGGTTCCATCCTCCTTCGCCAGAGTGTAGAGTTAATCGGGAGGAGCTTTTACCCTTGTTTTCTTGTGGTTTTGTTTCGATACACACCACTCCAACGCCATGTCGGGATCTTCCGCGAGTGCGCTGGCTTAAGTGATAATTCGACGGTTTCTACCGATGGCCGATCAAATTATAGGAATTATCTGCTGTCCGGGGCTGGCGTAGTTATTTTTTCATTTATTTCGATCGATTTTTTTTTCCGGCCTACACCGAGCACCGGATGATCGCGCGGAGCATGACCGGGCACGTTGCGCCACATCAACGCTCTTCTTCTGCGGTACCTTTCTTGCTTCCTTCCTTCTGCTGGTAGTAGCTGCGTACGGTAGCAACACCAACACAACGCACAAAATCACGTCTTGCCCGCGCTCGGTAAACGGCGTTAAACGGCGATTGGGATGATTGTTTTAAGCGGGTCAGATTTGTGATTAAACGGTGCATTTAAAGGGGCGGCTTTTGATTGATTGGATTGGTTGTTTGTATCACCTCTGCCCACGGTTATGGACCTTGATTGGGCAGAGGTTGGTGTGAACAATTACACACCGATCGTACAGCAATCTGTCATGATAGTTTAATACGGTTCAGGAGGTTTGAGATTGGGTATTAAGTTGTTAGCATTTCTGTCAGTGATGTAAAGTATCTTGTAGAATAAAAGAGTTGGAATGAATATAGTGGAGCACTATGATATCACTTTAAGCAATAACAAGATGCATGAGTTTTGCACTGTTACATTTAACTACTTCAAACATTTCGTTTAAGATTGAGTTAGTAATGGAAGTTCTTTCAGTTCTATCAGGCATTAAACTTGAAGATTTAAGTAAAATATTTTTTTTATTTCCAAAGAAATGTATGTTTAATTAAAATATGATAAACTCAATCCTTACTCAACTTATTGATGTTACTTTCAAAACTTGACAAGTTTTTGAGATTATTTGATAATTTTGAATAATGAAATATGCCAAAAATACCAAATCAAGAGCACGTGATATTTATTTTAAACACAAAAGGCATGGTCAGACTCACTATGAATTGCCTCTGTCACTAAAACTGTACACTTTTAGCATTAAAGTCCATTTTAATGAAGATCTTCTTTAATTCACTTAATTTGAAGGCTTCAAAATTGCATAGATCTATCCTGCATATACGATATTTTATGTATTTATTTATTTATTTTTTAGACTAGGCTATAGACACTAAAGAATAACTGTTGCAATGCCTAAGTTTTAGACAGATGATACCTTTTCCAAAAGTCGAAGAAATAAATTCACGGGTTCATACGCTACTGTATCAAACATCCATGGACAACATTCTGATACGAAAACACAAAATCTTCTCACGACATTCCGATCGTCGGACAATACATCGCCACCGCAACACCTGATTTTGGTTTACAGCTACCGATTTACCCACATTAAACCTTTCTTCTCTCCTCTCCTAAACCTGCCCTGGAAACCCACCGAATCCATCTGCATCGTCATCGGCATGTTTGCTCCTTCTGGGAATCAAGACGTTCAAACTTCTCATTAGCGAAACGGTTCGAAGCATTCCAGCAGCCAAATCCAGCGCGCTTCATTCATTGGAAGGTCGAATCGATTCCGAGGATCAAATTTTCCACCACATTCGCTGCGGACCGTTTGATTTTCTCTCGGCCATTTCGTCTCGTTCGAACCGCTAACATCTTCATCTAACGAGTGAAAATCGATTTCTTGTGACCGAGCGAGTTGGAGGGGGAGGGTGATGGTCTATCTGATGGATCATTGAAATTGATCCAATTTCTCACTCGATGAGAAGGAGCCAGCGGAGCGCTGTTTGGCTGGGCTGGGAAAAGCCATGAGCCATGATTAGGATGATTTGCACTCGCTCGATGCGCTGGATTAATCGTAGCTTCTGGGCCGTTCTAGGGCCGAGAAAGGAACGAGCTGCTGCAATCAACTAAAATCAACAATTTTCCCATGAATTTGGGAGAATCTGCTACCGCGCATGGAAGGTGCTTGTGTTTGGACAATGCGGAAAATTGCTAAAAACAACAATAGCGAGTTCCGTTTCCTAGTTTTGTTTCTCACGATACACTCACATTCTGGCACTTGAGTTTATTTTTTTATAAAGGGCACAATATGAAAAAATAAACGCATATTGCAGGCGAAAGCAAATACTCCAAGCTCCAATGACAGTACGGCGCGCTGCTGAACAACTAAACCGCCATTGATTTGAAATATCAACAAAAGTGTCGTTTTGTTCCTCCTTTTTTTTTAAAAAAAAAAGGGGCACCCAACCGAATGATTCCCTGTCTCCGCTTTGAAATTGTGGGGTGGGTGTCGTTGTCAAAATCTAAACAATCCATTGTTAGCACGCAAACGCAAACACTACACCGCACCATTTGCGTACAATTACGGAGTGCTTCGGTGTCGAGGTTTGGTGTAATTATTACGTACATAGAAGCGCGCACATACACCCCTTTGGATGGGCGCCTCAAGGGAAAGGAGCGCCTAACCTTAGCGTGGACTCTAAACGGATGATGATGTCATATACACACACCCTTGTAAGAGCGGGACATTACCGAAACGGTTCTCAAATACGCCAGGGATGATTTCCTTTCTGCCCTCTCGCGTTGAAGTGGTGGATGGTTTTTATTTTCTTTGTATGGACAAAAAAACCATAATACTAGGTTTGTTTGTTTAGATGACTGTGTGAAAGGTGATTGTTGCAACTCGATTTGACGACACTGCACCATTGCCAGGGGGGGGAAAGCAATCGTTATTTGTGCTTGTGTTTGCTTATGGGAGAGGGTGAACTGTGCGCTTTCTAGTTCGGGTGTCGCGTCGCGGGAGTTATAGAAAATGGGAAAGTGAAAATTGAATTTTTAATTTACATTTATTTTTTATTATGAACCGTTAGTCGAGATTGAGCTGAAAGGACTGATGAATGGAGACATAATTCAAAAATAAAATTTAAAATTAGGAAGAATTATTACAAAAAGTTGAAAGAGTAGATCGCTGTCTCTCTGATGGTAAGGTAACTGTACCAGTTTTCGGCAGTGTACCTATTTTCGACAGGGTAGCTAAAACCGGGAAATTCTGCACAAATGCGGTAATTTTTTTTCACAAAACACAATTTTGTAGTGAAAGTGTACTTATTTCTTATTCACATACGAAGCTTCAAACCATTTCATTGTGTATTTTCAAAATATTAAATAAATTGTGTTTTTTTTCGGCAGATTTGCTGTCAGTCAATAGTTGGGCAGGTTTTGTGATTAAGAGAACCAGAACAGTAAAACAATGAAAAAGTGGAGTATATTAAAGTTTTTATGTTAATTTAATTTATTCTAGCTTGTTCAGAATTTTAAAATCACGATAAACAAGTTATTTTTCACTTTAAATGCTGCCGAAAATAGGTACACAGTAAATGTTCATTTTTGACAGCTCAATGTTGTGGGATGCTGCCGAAACTCTGAACAATAACAAACCTTGGATTTTGTTGAATATTACTTTAAAACTTGATAAGGCCACTACAATGCGTATGTCAACACATAATAAAACCTTTCTTGTATCAAATATCACCAATTTCACAATAAATGATGGAATATAAAAATAGGAGCAAAACCAATTTTTGCATTTTCACGAATATTTGTGAAAAGGGGCTTTGAAACGACAAATAAAAAATAGCATAACGTATTACGATAGTTTATCAACCAAAATAGTATCACTTTCATTAAAAAATAAAAAAATATAGGTGTATGAGCAGTTTTTGTGAAACTTCTGCGCCAGCCTGCCGAAAACTGGTACAGTTGCCCTATTATTCATTGTAAATATAATTTTAAAATACTTCATATAATATAATTGGATGATAATATAATTGGAACATCAATATTTCCTTATATATATACTGAATAATTATTCAACTTTCTTCATTCTGCATCGTTGGTTCGATTCTCAACTTAACTCTGGTAATAATCAGTAATGAAAATAAACCTTATTAAGATGTTTAAACCCCTAAGACAATAGATCCTTTTTTATAGGGTTTTGCGTGATTGAACAAATATTTAGATTATGTTTAAATTACTTTTACATTTTTTCAAAACTGCTACAAATACTTCCCTAATTTATTTATCACGACTTTAGTTGTTCCACGACCAAATTGTTCAATCAATTTCTTGCTTTAAGCCTGTTTTCTGAATATGTTTGTGTAATTTTTCCATTATTTTGACAATTATCTGAATATTTTTCAATTTCTCTCAAGATATTTTGAATATTGCTAGTTTTTATTGCTATTTTTAGCTCAGGTTGGTTCTTAAAAATGTGATAACTATCAACAATATTTACGAAATGTTGTTAACTCTTGGAGAATCTGTGTAGTGTAGTCATTTTTACAGTAATTAGCAACAGTAATTGACAAATTACGGAAATTCGCGAGCCGCAAGTGGCTCTTTCCACTTAATATTTTTATTTCATTTTTATTTCATTCTCCAACTGAATGCTCTACAAGCATTTTGAAATAAATTAGGCATTTTCGGTTGAAAAATATGACGACCACTGGGGTAAAACAATACAGCATACTAAAAGTGAGAGCATCAGTTTAACTTTCACCAGTTTTTCGTATTATATTCGTTATTATATTAGTTTTTGCATCAATCTAAGCCCCGTTGCCTTTAACCGGGTAACGCTTTAAACTGGTCAAGTGCAACAGGCAAACGAAAAAAGAAAGAAAGCTCCCACAGCATAAGCTATCATTTTCCAAGCCAATCGCGAGCAATGCTGCAGAAATAACATGCCACCACCAGCAGTGCAGTGGTTCAACAATGTCAGTCATTGGCAATTGCGGTTGATTGACTGGCTGCTGACTGGGCTGCCGGCAGTTTAAATTGCTATACAAGTGCAGTGGAAGGACCTGGAGAACCACAAAAGGCTGTCTTTAAACTCGTTGAACTTTCAGCGCGTTGAGCTAGTTTCCAATGGTAGCTAAATAAATCGATACGATTGTTGTACGGTGCGCTGATGATAAGAAGCGACCGAGCTACCGCGAATCGGGATACGAAATCGGGATAGAATTTTCCGCTCGTCATTCCCAGCACCAGCAGCAGCACCAGCGAACGTCAGCAGAACAATAGCCGTGAAATCCTAAACAAACATACAAACTCATGGTGGTGGGTACTTGAAAGTACAAAAAGCCTATCCCCCGCGCCCATCCCACGGTAGGATAGATACAATTATGAGAAACCCTTCCCCCCCGGTGAAGGCACACAAACGTGTTGAAGAGAAATTGAAAATATGATATTTATCGCATCATTTCTTTTAATAATATACCATTACAAAATTCATCATCACCTTGTTTGCGCCAATCGTCTACGGGTGTGTGTTTTTGTGTGGTTGGAATCTTTCTCAGGCCCCGGGTCCCAAGAATCCTTGTTTCGATTTACCCCCAATAATTACCCCCCCCAAACGGGACGAGCGCATCATTGCGCGCTGCGATAATGTTTCAAACAATCTGTGCCCATTTATTCAACAACCTGCACAACCAGCAACCGAGACAGGTTCGACAGCGGTAGCGCCGTCATCGTTAGCTGGCGCTGGTGCTGGGCTCTGGTACCGAGGGTGCAAGATATAATTATGTTTTTAACACGTTGCCCTTCCTACTGTATCATTACTTGGGGGTCGGATCGCACACGGGCAGCCTAAATCTTTGTGGCCTTCAACTGGGGAAGATTACTATTTGAGGTTGTTTGGGGGGGATGTCTTTCGATAGCTGCTGTAGCGGTGGCTTATGGAAGCTTATTATCTTAGTGTGTTGTTTTTGCTACCTTGTGTCTTACACCAGAATAATCACACCGAATTACTCAATTACTTAATTCTTTTAAAAGTTTTATATTGTATCGTGTCCAAAAGTTTGATATCCTCAAATTCTTGAATGATCTATTCCTCATAAAATACGTTGATTCATAGCAATAAGTATAATAAGTTGAAACACAGCCAAAAACGATTCTGAAGATTCTGTTTAAGTACTTATTTAAATCCTTGTTTAACTAAAAACTCGAAGGAAAGGATATTAGATACATTGAAACATGGACTTTAGGTATAATATTGATATCAGAACGATCAGTGATATCAGAAAGATCAAGAAAGATCAAGGCTAATGTGTTGCATTTTAGGACTAACCAGGTACTGAGTCTCTTTTTAGGAATGAAATACCCTAAATAGGTATTTTAGGTATTTCAACCCTTGTTGAAATACCTAAATTGAGTATTTTTACATATATAAGGCTTCTGGCATGTTTAAACTTTTTTTTGAAGATTCATCCGGCCCGGAGTATGAGTTGTCCGGAGTTGCCCGGAGTCGTTCGAAGTCGTCCGGAGTCTTCCGGGGTCTTCCGGAGTCGTCCGCGACGTCTTCTGGAGTCGCACGAAGTCGTTAGGAATCGTTCGGAGTCGGTCGGAGTCATTCGGAGCCGTACGTAATCGTCCGGAGTGTTCCGGAGTCGTCCGGAGTCGCACGAAGTTGGTCGGAGTCGTTAGGAGTCGTTCAAAGTCGTTCGGGGTCATTCGGAGTCGTACGTAGTCGTCCGGAGTCGACCGGAGTAAACCGGAGTGAGACTCATTGGGAGTCGTCCAGAGTCGATCGAAGTCGACCGGAATCGGAGTCGGTCAAAGTTAACAGGAGCCATCCGATGCAATGTGCTTGTGATCAGGCATTTCAATTCGTTGTGTTTTTTTGTCTTTCACTTTGCGCGTGTACTTCGTATACAGCAGTGGCGCGTTAAACGGTGGGCGGACTGAGCGGCCGCCAGGGGCCCCGGCGATCTAGGGGGCCCCGTCATTGTGGATGTTCGACTTCGTATCGCATCTACCCCCCCCCCCCCCCCCCCTGGATGGGACTTTTATCATCTATTTCAAAAAGACTTATTTGTAATTAATTCATTTTTCCCATCGCTTCACTGACTACATTTTGTCGAGGGCCCCGAACTGCAGAAAACCGGGGCCCCATAGTAGTCAGGTTCTAAGAACTCTGCCGATACTTGCACCAAAGTCGCAAGCAAAGAACGCTGCGACACGCGCGCACAGCTCAAATCAATACCTCATCATCGTTGGCGCAAAGTATTGGGCTGAGCGAGAAACCTTCAATTTTTGCTGGTGTGGGTGGCCTGTGCACGAGACACCCAAACCCAAAACCACGCAGAGCAACTTGCTGCTAAAATGGAATGCACAGAACGCTGCGCTTAACTACCTCCGAAAACGCGTTACACAACATAAGCATACAACACACCCAAACAAAAATTTAAAGGCCCCGAAACACAATATCAATACACCGACTCGTAGCCGGTAAAATTAGCAGGAAAAATTGACTAACATCAAGCAAGCAACGGAGCTCCAGTGGGTAGAGGTTTCATTCGAGAAACGATTCCATCGATATCGATGTGTGCGCTTTTCAATTTGGCTTGGATGAAACGTGCCTGTGCTTGTCTGGGGGCCCCTTTGCAGATGTGTGCCGAAAACAGACAGCTGTTTTCACGCGAAAAATGGTATTCACATCTCAAGCCTGAGATCGTGGAGCGTGCCTGCTTTTAACCCAAAACCTAAAATTTTCACGCGGGGCCCTACTCAACTTTTGTGGTCAACTGACAAATAGGGGAAATCGGGAAGGGGTGGTATTCATATGTCCAAAAAGGATCTGGGCCATGTTAATATTAAAATGATGTTTTATCACTATTTAGATACAACTTTTTACGTGAAGACAAGATAAAAAACCGTTACAGCTATACTGAAGCCAAAACTCAAAGGTGGTTTACGGGGCCCCAACGATTATGTGGACTCTTCGATGAAGGGGCCCCGTCGGTAAGGGCCCCCGTCGGTAAGGGCCCCCGTCAATAAGGGGCCCCGTGCATATGGTGTCTTGGGGTGGATGGTCCGTGCTCGAGCTCACCAAAAAAAACGCGGAGACACTTGCTGCTAAAATCCAATGCACGGAACACAGAACAGCGCTGCGTTTAACCACAAAGAAAACCCGTTGAAACAGCCACAATCACAAATCATACACAGACAAAAATTTAAAGGCCCCTAAACAAAATTTCAATACACCGGCTCGTAGCCGGAGAAATTCGCAGGAAAAATTGACACCAAGCTCGCGTTGCTTTAAAAAGTCTAGGAAGGTCGTTTGGTCAACGGTGCTTCAGTGGGTTGAGGTTTCATTCGAGAAATGGTTAAATCGATGTCATTGTGTGCGCTCTTGACTGGGATGAACCGTCTTGTTCTTTTATACGGGGCCCCTGCTACCGCTTTGCGATTGTGTGCCGAAAGCAGACAGCTGTTTCACACGAAAAATGGTATTCACATTCCTGGCCTGGGATAGTGGATTGTGTGTGTCTTTTAATGCAAAAACTAAAATTTTCATTCTTGATCCTAATCGAACACATCAAATTTGTGGACCGAAGAGAAGGGGAAATGGGAAAGGTTTCAGCTAGAAGGAAGGGGGGGGGGGGGGGTATAAAAATACTCAAGGAACCTATGGACCATGTTCATTATATATGGTTTTTATCGACTATTTAAATTTTTGTGAATACAACAAGACCAAAAACCGTTACAGCTGCATCTACATACAGCCATATACAGCCATAATACGAAGAACAATCTCCATTGCCTCGGCCATTTGGGGGCCCCGTTGATGATCCCGTCGATTGAGGGGCCCCTTCCATTTGGTGTTGTCAACCCAATATACCCCCATTTTCCCTCCGGGGGTTATGTTTACAATCAGATTTACTATTACTACCAGACCTATCAGAAGCATATTTATTTTATTTATCAGAAGCATTTTACTATCAGAAGCAGAAAACATTTGTCTTTTTAACATGTGCAATATTTTTACCATAGTTGGATGCGCAGAACGCTGCGATACATGCCCACAGCTCAAAACAATATCATTTCATCATCGTTGGCCCAAAGCGTTGGATCAAATGCATTGAACGCTACGCACGATTTGGGTAAAGCGAAAATTCGTTACAAGAGATACCTCACGCAAACTACAAGGACATACGACATTAAAAGGATCCGAAACCGATCTCAACACAACGGTTCGTAGCCGTAGAAATTAGCAAGAAAAATTGGCTGACACCAAGCACGCTCTTTTTATCTGTTGAGGTTTCATTCAAGAAACGATACCGATGTCGATGTGTGCGCTCTTTAATTTGGCCTGTGTCTATGTTATCACGCAAAAACTAAGAACTCGTGCCCCGGCTATCTTTTGGGGACTGGACGAAGTGATGGTGGAAAAGCAAGCTGTTGAAGGGTTTGGGTCAAATTTGGAAGGGTCGACGGAAAGGAAATATCGATATGAATGATCGCGTAAAATTTGAACTAATTAAGCTGTCGACAGCGGTCGGCAAAGTCCGGCCCGCCACAATATGCAGTCAGGCCCGAGAAAATATTTGCCCGATTTTGAAAGATAGGAAGATCCTATTTATTAAAAAGTAACTGAACATATTTTAATATGACCATTCATATAGTTAAACTCTTCCAAATTTGATCACCATAACATGGATTGTCGGACCAATCAATATGGTCAAATTTGAGGAGAAATTAGAAAATAGAAACGAATAATTCCATAAAAACCTGACTGTTGATTTTACGAGAACAATGGTTACACACTATTGATTTTTAAGGATGCAACGATTTTCTAGGAGTATTTTTTAAGGAAATGCGCTATCAATTTGTCTGACCTGGCCTTACTTGTCCGTGGCCTCATAATAGTACTGAACGATTGTACGTTTGTCTCGATAATTTTTCAGCTGTTAAGGTTTTTGTATCATCTTCAGATATATCCTGAAACAAATTTGCAACATGGAAGGAAGGGTACATTGAGAAGCGATATTGCGATTTTGCTTAATTTTTTGGAACTTTTTATGACTTTTGCACACTATGCTGCTGACTCTTAATTGAAGAATCTTTGCAATTAATTTTAATAATTGTAAGTTTATAAAACGAATTTGAAACTTGCTTGGATGATATAATAATTTAAGAAAAACAACAATATAACCAATCGCATTGTTTAATATCATAAACCAGTTATTTTGTGAATTAACTGTAATAATATAATAATGTATGTGTAGAAGAAAAAACTGAATTCTCCTGGCCCTCTACGATCGATCATTTAGAAAGCAACTGATCTAAAGCAGTGGTCTCCAATCTGTGGTCCGCGGATCACTTGAGACAAACATACTGCAATACAGGGTATTTCCAGTTACTTTCGAATGAAAATATTGTTTTTCCCACGTGCAAAAAGTTATCGCTGTGACCGATTGAAAATGAAGTGGCCGTAATTCGAAGCAAGACGGTTCTTCAGTATTCATTGTAAAGGTAAACACCAACCTAAAAGCAAACTATTGTTTTCATGTTATGCTCACGATGACGATTTTAAATCAAATCGTCCGTACTATGAAACACGAGCTGGAAACTGTAAAGTAGGAAAGAAAATATCGTTTAGAACCATCGTTCTCGTCAATAAAAGACAAACGTAACTAGCTTAGCGAAAACGATAACTTTCCGACCTTTAACTTCTTTTGAGTATAAATAAAACCAACTCCGATCATGGCAGGTCAGATTTGTTCGGATTGTCAGGATAGGACTAAGCCCATCCATCATCTATCGACTTCTCATTTAAGGAGTTTACTTATGTCCTCCTACCCAACCCTACCAGCATTAAACGGCTTTGAAGGCATTCAGAAGGCATTTAAGGCCTTAGTCGCCTTAGAAGGCGAATAAAGATTTCAACCGAAACTTTTACGGCTGTAACGGGTTCTCTTCGAAATCTTTCAACTTTTTGATTCAAGGAGAACAGATAGCTTACCGCCATCTTAGCTTGTTTATATACTGAATTTGCACCTGTACCAAAGTAACTGCCAAATAGAGCAGTGACAACGCTTTTGGTTCCGAACCGAGAAAGCGTGTGTTCAAATCCAGATTTTTATGATCTTTTTTCTGCGTTTATTTCTTTTTAAATTATTTTTTTCTTACTATAATTACTTTAAACAAAATTTATGTGAAGCGAAATTAAAATAATACCTTTTTAAAAAAACATAATAATTACACTATGTTCACCGTTCATTATCAGGATGGGAGAAATATGTATCTCATTTTTCCTTTTATTTTAGTTATCGAAATGAGTTTGGTATATTATCACCTTTCAATGAGTTGGTCTTTAACAACCGAATAATGTAGACCATCTTTAATAAAGTGAAATAGCTCAGAGCTTAACGCAAGAGATCATAACACGTAAATCGTGCTATCGAATCTCACGCTCATATCTGGGAACAATACAACAGTGCAGTGCTGAAGACGCTTGTAAGGTTTTCTTTTGACAGTTGCAATTTCAAATTTCAAATTAAAAGCGAAATTTTTCATTGACATATTTCAAAGGCATTTAATTACTGCTAAATGCACTGCTGATCGCCTTCAATTCGCCGGCGATTACAAGGCGATTAGAAGGCATTTAACGGAAATTTGCGGGTAGGGAAGGCAAGCCCTCTAAACTCCAACGTCCTAAAGGTTTTTATGATCGCCTAGACGATCAAGTGTCGAAAGTCCGCTTCGAAACTGTATCCACAGTACCCAAAATTTGAACATACCACAAAGCCTTTCTGATATTACTGATTGTTTAGTCATTGATATCGATTAAAAATTGGCGAAAAAAAGTATAGAAATTGAGGTTTTTATTGATGCCCAGGATGGCAGTCCATCCATACAGATGTGAACTGTATTTCGTCGAAACAAGTTTGTTGATTTGGTATGCACTCACGGTTAACACAAAATTTTTGCAAGAGCAGCAAAGAGGTGTGAAGATTTTTCTCAACCAAAACGTTAATTCCGCAAGCCGAATATGCACCTAAAATTTTATCGGGGTGTCTGTAACTGCAGCAAACTTAGAAAATTTGCAGTTCATGATTCGTACACCATTTCACACCCCCCCCCCCCCCCCCCCCCCCCGTCGATGGATTTGGTAAAGGGGCCCCGTCTACCATAACGCCTAGGGCCTCGGAGAGGCTTAACCCGCCACTGGTATACAGGGCTTTGTTTCGAAGCCAACCGATACCAGACGACTCCGGACGACTTCAGGCGACTCCGAAAGCCTCATGATAACTCCGACTCCGAACGACTCCGGGCAATTTCGTGCAATTCCGGGCGATTCCGGATTTTGCTAGGCGAACCTACGTTCCGGAGTCGGTTCTGGAATTATCGGAATTGGATCGGAGTCGATTTCAGATTTTTGCCAACTTAACCCATGACTAGTCAGGACCATTCTATGAATTGATGTTGATAATAGTACTCGCAGAAGAAGCTGTTTCTTTATTAGTTTCTCCGATTTATGCCGTAGGTATTGGATTTATTGGTATAAACTCTGATAACTTAGTTTACACAAGAACCTAGGAAGAATCTAGATAGATACGTTCTATTCGTTCTATAGATACGTTCTTACGATTGAGAAAACATCCCACCAAACTTTTAAACTTCTTTCAACACGGAACCCATGAAAAGCTTCCCCTCTTGCACGAAAATTCTCAAAAGCTAAACAAAGACACGGCTACAACCACAACACAACACTAACAACCCGAGGCAATTGCCTTTTGTCACCCGAGCTGTCCAAAAGAACTGGAGTTTGTTTTGATTTGATTACGGGTCTGCTGCAGCACCATGAAAATGGAACCCAGATAAGGTGTTTTTAATGTAACAAAAATATTCCCTTCGCAATGCAAGCAAATTATAGCCTCAGCCTTTTGCCCCAAGGACATCTGACTCGCTCTTACACACGAGCGCTCAAGACGCACTTCCCGGCTCAGTGAGAAAATCGCAAAACAAAACGCCAGCTGCCATTTGTTTGGCACGCCACCTCGAGGACTTGCATGGGAATGTGCTGACACGGTAGCATTTTAGGGTGCAGGCGCACCCAACAACATAATCAAGACATACGTTTTGGCTCCTTTTGCACAACGCAAAGAAGTCAAGCGGCTTGAATGGGTGTGTGTCTGTGTTTGCACTTTCACGAACACGGTCGATGGAGGGATATTTGCAAATGGCAAGACAAAACGCAACAATGCAAACGCACGCCGGAAGCTGACCAAACGCCCCTAAAACGCCCCATAAACCGTCTAATTATTGTCCATTAGCTTGTGGTGCTAACAAAAGAGAGGGGAGGGTTTGCATTAGTTTTTGCAACATTTCGCAAGGAATTCCGTGTGCTTCAGTTGCCCTTGAAAGGAAGCGGTGAGTTGAAATGGCAAAGAAAATTGTATGAATGGAGAGCAAAAGCTGGAGAAAAGAATGTGATTATTGATGCAATTGATCGGTCATGCAAATTAAATGGAGTTATTTGCTACATGGACTACATTCGTTGAATCTTATTTACGTAATGAAAATCTAACTCGTATTTAAACAATAAAGCTTTTTTATACAAAAATCAGACACATCATTTAGTTAAGAAAAACAAAGAAATTCTATAAACAAATCAACAAACATAAAACTCATTCAAAAACAAATCAAAAACACAAACTCAATGCAAAACGATTGCAAATTAAAAGAAAAGAGAAACAAAATGCAAAAGCGCAAAAGCAGCAAAGGCAACAAAAGGAGCCTTTAAGAAATGAGCTCAAATGAAAGAATACACTGACAAAAGATGACACTCAAACAATGGTCGCTTAACGAGCGTCTCGTTCACGCTCGATCACGTTCGCGAATGTGGCAGCAAGGTGTTGAAAAAAAAAGGAAAGAAAAAGAATACACCGCAACACAGAGGAATGGAATAAGCACACATACACATACACATTACCTTAAAGGCGGTACTTTTGAGGGGAGCCAAGACGGCCGCCCGCCACTGGGAGGCATAAGAAAGGGAAGGGAAAAAAGAAACACCACCAAGGAGCAACAATAACGGCGCATTCATTACTGGTTATTTATTTGAAGTTATTTATTATTTTCTTGTTATTTAAATTCATAAACCTCCTCCGCACACCTCTCATACACTTCCTCCGTCAGTCGGCTGTTGTCTTGTTTTGCCCTCTCCTCCTTTTTGTCGACTTTGCATTAACAAGAGTCGTCATCTGTTTCGCACATCAGTGAGTATCATCACACTAATGCAAATGCACTTCGGTTGCAGTTTTCGAGCGACCTTCGCAATGCGTCACTGTGGTGACACTGGACGGCGTGGGAAGTGGGTAGGGTTTTGCAAGGAGCGTGTCTATGACATCTCTATCGTCTCTCACAACCGCAGGCAAATTAGATGTCTAATCAACTTGATCGCAGCGAAGATTGTTACCTCCAATTTTATTGCAGTTCTCGGGTCCAAAGTCTTTGTTTCTGAAGCAAAGTTAACATTCTTTTGGTTTGGTGCGGCCTTCAGAAGGCTGTAACTAATTAGTATATACATTACTGTAGGCTGTTGAAATTGGTATATGACGATTGACCATTAGAAATAACTTTATACAAGTCCTTGATATGCTTATAGTAGTTTAGAAGACTTAAAGATGATCAAAGATGCACATAGACAGAAAGATGTCCAGATTATTCACCAATTCCAAACGGTAGAGCCTCCAATTCCAATTCTTGAATCCAACCAATCCAATCCTCCTACTTTGTACACCCAGTGAGTGATGCAATGTTGGATTAGTGTCATTAAACAGGCAAGCGTTTTAGATATCGCTAAAGATAAGACACCAAATCCAAGCGCGCGGTGGCACATGGCCGTAAATGTCTTACATCCTTCATCAGCCACCTCTATCCAAGCTCACTCCCTCCCGTTCTGCTTTCTGCAGAATCTCCATTCCAACGGACGGCAAACTAATTTGAATATTATAACAGCACAGCACACATGGAGAGTGCCGTCCGCTTCTTTTTGCAATATCCTCTTCTCTCCGGGTCGCTTCCAGCTAGCGTGAATATCCGAGTCGTACCGATCTCGACACCAACAGTGTGGCATGTGGCGAGCAGCAGCGATCGAATGCCACCGTCACCCGTCTTCCCTGGAGCAATGCGAGGAAGCTGCATACTGGCGGGTATCATATTTTAGCTTCTTGTTTTCGGGGATTATCGAATTTTTCATTTCGCTCCAGGTTTGGTGCAGATTTTTTTGCGGTGTTTTTTATGGAAGCGAAAGAACACGCTTTTGATTGTATTAGGAAAGCGCATATAGAATTCGGGACATACTGTGCAAAACAGTCCAATGATGATAAGTTTAAGATCAATACTCTAAAGCTTGTGTCTGCTTGTAGAAACATTGATCACTGACTTCTGGGCACTGAACTGATCTCACAATACACCCGCTTTATTGGTTTATGAATTTATTGAACTCATCACCCTCCCCCATGCTACGATAGGGACACTTTGCTCCCAAAGATCGACACACAAATCGTTCACTTGCGCTTTACTGCTTTACAGGCAGGGCTATCGGATTTTAAAGCATTTGCATTCTAACACACGGGTTGGCTCATCCGCGTAGTATGGATAAAGCGAAACTGTTTTTATGGAACCCTGTTTTTTGTGCATTAAACATCTCTTCAAAGCAGTATGAAGATGGTCACTGCTGCCGGAAGTGGGAGCAATATAAAGATCGGGCTCTTTTTATAGAACGGACCATTGTAGCTTGATATTATAAAGCGGATCACGAGCTAGATGATGTTTAACTCCAAAATCGGTGAGCTTTTACTTCTTTATTGACTATCATAAGATAAGATAAAGATGAAGATAAAAAGAAAGACTCCAATAACAATTCTAATAAAACTATATTTTCTTGTAATCTCTCCACGCAATATGTTCTTCTACTAATCATCTCGCTGTCCTTTTGTTCTACTTCATCCCCAGTCATCGATCTCTTCCCAGATGGACGTGTCGAAGTTTGCGCTCGACCGTAGCGCGTACCTCAACACGGCCGCTGCCGGTGCCCTCTACGATACGGCCAAATCGCAGACCAACCCGTACAGCGCCTATCTCGATCCTACCTCCGTCCTGACGAAGGCATACTTCGACTCCAAGATGTACCAGGATCGGGCCCAGGCCGCAGCAAACTACGCGTTTGACATTTCCAAAATCTACGGCACCACTGCCCAGCAACAACAGCAACAGCTCGGAAGCAGCAGTAGCACTAGCAGCGGTAGCAGTAGCCAACAGCAGCAGCAACAACAACACCAACAGCAGCAGCAGCAACAACAGCACCAACAGCATCAACAGCATCAACAGCATCAGCTTCAACAGTCACCGCATCATCTACACCATCCACTGCATCATCAGCATCAGCTCCAGAATGGTGCTGCTTCCGGGGGGCTAGACGAGCGAGAATCAACGCCCCAGCTGGGTGACGTCACGCCCGACATTAAGCCTCAGATCGTGGAACCCCTGGAGGGATCACCGCTGCACAGTCATAGCTACGGAGTGGGACTGTTGGGTGTCGGTGGTGGTGGTGCTGCTGCTGCTACTGCCAGCGGATTGTATCAGTATTCGGCCGCAGCAATGGCCGCTAGTCAAGCGGCTGCGAATGGTAGCAGTGGTGGTGGCGGCTCCAGTGGTGGCGGAGGTGGCAATAGTGGTGCTGGTGGTGGTGGAGGTGCTGCTGGCGAATATCGACGACCACTGACCGTCATCTTTTGACCCAACTCCGAGCTAATGGTTGATCGAGACTATTAAAACGATGGTTGACATTGGTCGAACCCCGCAGAAGTATACGAAAACGCTCGGATGATGCATCAAGAGAAGGGAAACAAATGCTCAAAGATTTGTTTGTTTTATTTATTCTTATAGAAGTTGTGCAATGAAGGGTTTTTTTTGCCAGAGGCTTCAAACCGAGTCTTCTAAATAGTAAAGAAAAAACAACAAAATAGACAAATTGTAGTCAAGACCATGGCTGGTCCACAAAACATTTTAAAACGAAAATAATCAAAGTATTATCTCTCTTTCTCTCTGTTCCATTGGGGGAACAATTCAATCTTAATAAACGAGTTCAGAACTGTAGGATGAAAAAAAATGCTACTGCAAGACAGACAGACCGATAGGAACGAAAGACAAGAATGATCTTATAAAATCACAAACAAAACACATTAATCAATAGCTTAAATAGTGCATCATAAGAGGAAGAAAATGAGGCAAACGTAAGAACATACTCGTACGATATGGTATGGAACGCGTGAGAGGCTTGGCGGTAAAGGTAAGGGAAATACGATTGAACGGAACGAAAAAGAAAAAAAAACAGCAGAATATGATCTATCAAACGAAAATGCAACAGAAATAAAGATAATTTTAGAAACGATAATACTTCATAAGAAAGAAAAAACAAATAATTAAGTTACAGTTGAATAAAAACAAGCGAAAAACATTTCGGAACAAATTACACTCGTGAGGCTGGTTGATTATTATTATTATTGTTCAAAAGAAAGAATTTTTCATTTGGGATTTTTCCATGATTGTTTGAACGTATTATAAATTTGTCCTATTGCTTCATATTGCTTTTTGGTGTGTAATTTACCATTTCCTATTTATTCTTCCACTGGTATGAAATGAAAAAGAAAGCAACAAACCGGTCGAATCTATGATTGCGAATGTGTCGGACCGTTCAATTTCAATTCAAATTTGACGAAATGTTGAGAGCGCCCTCTATTCGCGAGAAATCAAACCTGCTAGAACGCTGCACATGCGTTACATTATCATTTACGCCTGGTTGTATGCAATATACGGTCCTGTAACGTTTCGGTCTCGCAGCGGAAATATCGCTTGTCTCTTTTCCAATGGTGTTAGCTCTTTTTAGGCAAATATATTGAATTACAAGTAGTTTATTCACAACATATCCTATTTTGTCGCTAATAGGATAACATAACGTAACATAAGACTCAACATAACAAATTAAATTCATGAACAAGGATATGACGAGACACATGAATCAATTTGGCTATAACCCCTGTACATATTACGCTAGTACAATTTCGAACCGACAGAGAGCGTTTTTTAATTTTTTTAAAGCTAGATGTCGCTAGATGATTCTTAGATTGTTTTAGAATGCATTCGAAACCAACGAGTACGATTTAATTCAAACGTTGTTCCAAATAACTTTTGTTTGTCATCAATAAACTCAAACATTTTCATTGAAATTCGTAAACTATAGAGTATATATTGATGGATGAAGTGCCACTTTAAGTTAACGACATTTATATGTTTTGCCCGAAACAATTAATCTGAATTGAGTAATTACTTGATTTTACAACACTACTAAAGTAATGGTGCGATTGAAGCTGCATTCCCAAAAGAGTGCTTTGCTTTGACATGATGAAAAACGAAAATCAACCCATCAATTGCAAACTTCAGTTGAAACCGTTATAAAATTAGAAATAAAATAAGCATAAAAAGCAAACCCACACACCACGCGCTCACTCATTGAACACAGTACTCCAACCTGATTGTACCTAATGACCGTGCTAAATTCCTTTTCCGAATCAAATTCCCTAACATTCGAAAGAAAAACGGTTTCCTTCACACGGCCAACCCGCAAACCCACGCATGATTATGCCTTTCTTCATCGTCAAATGACGCGATTTCCACATCGTTGCTCCTGCGAGCAGAGCACGCAAAAGAAACGTTTATTCATTAGAACGAAATTTTCGTCATCTACCCGGCAGCCTAGGTGCGGCATTGCTTTGTGACAATAGAAATCTATTTTATTGACGCTCAAAATTGACAAAATTCGTGTTCGTGTCGTATGTGGTTTCGCGGAAGACAAACTCCTGTCAAATGTGATGCTATGGAGGGAGCATTGGCGCGACAAGGCAAACACCTCTTCTGAGTGCAGCAATCTATTAAAAACTCTCTTCAATTGGCTATTGTTAAATTTCGACGAAATTGCGTACCGTGATGCTTATGCGTAAATGGGCAAAATTCATGTCGCGGAAATACGCCTTTCCCTGCAGCGGTATAGAAGGACGCTCTGTCGTGGAATTCAATTGGAAAAGAAGGCGCGTAGATGCTACCGCCAAGCCTGTTCAACGGAAATCTTTTATAAAGCAATTGTGAAATCCATTTCTACAGCCGAGCTGTGGTTATTCTTCTGGATCAGTGGTCGGAAATTGTGTAGGCATCGTAGAGTGATAAAATGGCGAACTGCATTATTGTTTGATAATTTTATTCCATTTTTGACAGTTTGGCAGCTAGCCAATGTTTCGTAAATTGTTGAGTGTATCGTAGAAAAATCAATATAATTTATCTTTTCACTATCTTTTGCATGCTAAATTCATCATACCGATACCATCTACAAGAACAGATATGATATCAGCCACCTTTTCCTAACAATCTTGAGCACTAGTATAGTAATCTATACTCAAACAAAATGGAAAGAAGGCATGGTGGACAACATGGCATTATAATAACTATTTGGATTATTTTACTTTACTTTCTAGGACTATCCAGCTGAGGTAATAAACAAGTCACTGAAAACCAAACCCATTAAAAGTACAGGCATGGCCGACAACAGTTTGTTGTGCCAAAGAAGCAGAAGAATTACAAAGGATATTTTTACTCTCTTTCACAAGCTCTAGTGATAAGTGCCTTCAAAATGTCACTGTCAATGTCATAAACAAAATCTGACTGAAACAAAATCCATGTCAGCGTCACATACTCAATTGTGATGACCAGAGGTGATACTCAAAACGATTGATGTGACCAATACATATTTCGTGACATTTTTGCGATCATCGCTTGGTCAGTCACTTAGTCTTCACTTTTTTACTGTGATCAGTTCTGCAAAATGACAATATCAAGTCAGCGTCACGAGCGCTGCTTTGATCATCTTGAGGCTCAACTTTGTCTCACAGTTGGTGCGACCATGATATGCTTCGCCACATTTTGTGCAACTAACTCTTGGTCAGTCACTTGGTCGTAACATATTCTGTCGGTGATTATCACAATAGTCATGGGAGATATGCGGTACTTGCGAGTGGTTCCAAGAAACAAAATTAGCATGGTTTCTCGCAGACACAGCGAGAAAGAATTCTCATTTTGCTACTTGGGACCACACACCAAGTATATTCCAAGTATATCGTGATTATCTTTGGGAGAAAATGTCGTGACCAAGTGAGTGCTCAAGAGTTGGGTGCTAAACAAAATGCCAACAAGCATGTGACTGGTCCTCCAACTGTTTGAGTCTCACCTTTGATCATCTCAGTTGTGTACGTGAGCTGATTTGAGCTTCGTTTCAGTCATGAGTGTTGGTGACTGAAACAGTGGCATTTGGCAGCACTGTTCACAGCCAGAAAAAAAATATGATTGTGCTTGCGCCGGCATTAAACTCAGCTTGTCAGTCAGAGTATTGCGTTTGACTCAAGCATTCGCATGTCGCGTTCGGCATACCATGACGCATTTCCATTGAGTATCAGCAATGGGTATCAAGCAACCACGGATATGTTCATTATTTTCGTTGGTGAGCATCTCGTGATGCTCATGACATTTGGCAGCACTGCTAGTGATAATATGAGCTATAAATCTACTCAAAAATATAGTACTAAACATATCACTTAGTATATCAGGTTACCCACAGAACAGGAATCGAGCTACACTTTTAGTACAGTAAACTAAGGTGTATTATGTATACCGCAGTATGATTACTAGTTATAAAAATAATTCTTCATGACCCAAAGCATTACAATGTTGAAACAAAAACAAAGTTAAGGAATGCAATGTTCTGCATCACTACAGCACTATTATTTCATTAATTTGATCTGTTCCACTAACAAAATTGTTCGAAGGATCATCACGACATCATGATCATCAATGTTTTTACATAAACATATTAATGATTATACTCACTTACATTTTGTATTGCTAATGTCGCTCCTCTAACAACACATCTCTCAATCGTGTACTTCAAATAAAATTGCCAACCACTGCTCTAGGCGCTGTCGTCTGCCAAACCACACAACAGCCGTGCAAGCAACATCGATCTCCTCGCGACATCTTTTTCCGGTCAATCGAGCCTCCGAGGACGTCCGAGCGCGACACGCACATCATGGACACAAACCACCAACCCCTTCCGAAAAAAGACGTTACCGTTTTCCTGATTGAATAACAATGATGTCTTCCTGTTTTTCCTCCAGCCAGACCATGGCACAATATTCTAGAAGGTACACGCTATAGACACACCAATCCTCCCACAGCAAGCGCGAAAAGGTACGAAAACAGACAAGAGTGTCCCTCCGTGATGGGTACGTCATCAAATTAGCGCATTTTCTCCACCGTGCTCAGTTTCGGGTGGTGCTGTGCAAAAGGTGCTGTTTCCTTACCTTCCCCCGTCCAGACAAACACCTCCCAGGGCAATAGAATCTGAATAAATGTTAGCTTGCAGAAAAGGTTCAAACCAAAACCGCGCTCTCACTCTCTCTCTCTCTCGTTTGTGTCTCCTTCTAAGCCGACTGTTCCAAGTACGCCTGGTGTGTGAGTGTGTTGCAGCATTCCCAACCAAACACGTTCTCGATGACACCTTTCGGCTGGAAAGGATGAGGGACATCAGCCCCAAGCCCAGCACAGCACCAAGTGAAACGTCTCCGACGATGCGGACAATGTTTTTGTTATCAGAATAACACAGTGAAGCCATTTGTTTTCGAATAATGGACATTATTCTCTATTATTCCCTTTTTATAGCACACCTTACCTCGCATCCCGGCCCACCGCTTGGTGCACCACAAACATTGGGCGTACAAAATTGAGATGGAAAAACGGGACCAAACCACACACCACGACGCTCTTAGTGCTTGCGATGATAGGTTGTGATTTTACTTTGCTTGTTTCCACCGTTTTAGGAGGATGCTGATGCGGACGGCAGGGTGGGCAGTAAGCCGGTAACAAACGCATCCCTGCCGAACACAACGAGGACGATTGAAGTTTTTTTCACACTCTCTCCTCGATTCTGTGCGGCTGTGTGCGCGGTTAGACAAGAGAGTGGTTGGCCAAATGCGTCGGATACGCTCTACAAGTGCCAGGGCAGAGTGGGGCCCTCGGATGCCTCGGTTAGAAAATAGGAAACCTCAAGCATGAACATGAGCAGCGGATTAAATATACATACTCATACGCATCGACGGTCCTTCTGCCTGTCCTGCTGTCGCACACCGTGGCCAGGAGATAAAAAATGAGATCCGTTTTTCGCATACTCCCTCCCCCGAACAACACACATGTACGTCGGAACGGGGTGATTTATTTTAATCCTCCTGACTTAATAGAATTCGATTTTGTAAGACATTGCGACGACATCCGTCTCGATCGAAGGGAGTTGTTCGATTTCCGCAGATCAGTTTTCGACGCCCTCAACACCCTTTTTGTACACGGGAGAAGAATGGAAATCAAAGGTGGAACGAACGATGCTGAAGGAAGGTTTTGATTGAGCGAACAAAAGTAGGAATCAATACACACCTAATCTTATTTAGCTTTGTTCGATTGTGGTAATATTTTGCATACCTTTTTGAAAAAAGGAAAAGCAAGATACAATTGTTGGTGTGAAGGATGTTAATTTTTTTTTGTTATTCAAATTCTTGAAAAAGGTTACTATTTCCATGAAGTTCGAGCAGTTATTTCCTTAAAAGTTTCAAGCTCCCAGAGGGTGGCACAACATGTTGTACTAAATACTTGGTTACAGGATATCTTCATTCTCAATGCTTTGTAAATTTGTAAATGTAAACTACAACAACACGCCAGCCCAGAACATAGCTAGGGTTTAATAGCATAAATATAACACCGTATAAGTCGTTTTCTATAATTGAATATCGTGACAAATATTTTTCAGAGGGATAACATCGTAAAAAAGGCAGTTGTGATATACTTTTGAAGGGTTTAAGTCATGTTTAGTAACAAAGAACACTTGCACATTACAGGGTTTCCCGCGATTCCATTTTAACTTTCTTCCTCAGTAGCCTATGAGTTCTTGGACAAAATTTGACACCTGTATCAGTTGTACTAATCATGATAACCAAACAAGTGAGACAACTTAGTTTAAAAGCCTGCGCGATCAGAGACCTACACCCTGTACTAAAGTTTGTGGACGTCATATGAGCATGTTCCGGCATCTACAACATCACAGTATTAGACTACAATTAGAGCATCGCAAGAAGGCCCGGTATCGAATGGTCGACGATTCTTCGCACCTCGGGGTGTCAAAAGAAACTAAAAATGAAGACCGAGAGACAAGTGGCTACATCGTTGCATTATCTTGTCCGGGAGATCGATGCAACCCGCCAAACAGTGAAATAGTACCTGGAAAACATGAACAAATATATCAGGAAACAAAAACCGCGTCCTCCACAGGCTTCGCAGCGTCAAGCGATGGCTCCAAAATTTAATTCGATTATTTTTAACGAATTTCGGCTGAATTAGAATGGCACCCTAGTCCGTGAACCGGACCAACATCCCCCAGTTCTGTTCCATCGAAATTTTCTGGACAAACATGATCCAAAAGCTCGTTTTTGCAGATTTTTGCAAGAAAGTTTAAATAATTACCTTTCAAAGGCTGTTCAAGGAAATAAAATATCTCGCTTAGTTTATTTTTCTACAACCAGCCGAACAAATGTCATTTTTTACTGCAAACCTAACAAGAAACATGTTGAAAATCTGTAGAAAATTGAGTATGAGAAGTATGATGCGCCAAAACGACTCTAAAATGTCAATTTATGACTAGAAATGTAGCGATCTCGTTTAACAAATGTATAACTTTTTTCGTTCTTGTATTCTTTAACTTTTTCATTATTTTATGATTATTACTATTATTTTACACTTTTGATATCATTTATAGGTAGCATAATACAAATAAGTAATATTGAAGGAGACACTGGGATCCTATATGAAAAACAAATGATAAATCTGGTGAAACAATTGAAAGATTTTTAAATTAAATTTATTTATAAGATTTTTTACTAATGAGGGGTTTTACCAACCCTTTTTTCTATAACATTTTACATACGTTTAATAACTTATACATAAGTTATAACATATATTGGACATTTTACAGCCTGAAATTATGCTTCTTTAACATACACTTTCACAAGGCGCCAAAACTTTACTTCCTTTCTTATGGTCGCACTGCAAATAAGAGCTATTCTTCATTTCTTCATCCACACAACCCAGAATGCAATGACAAAAACACAGATATGTAACCCAATTTTTACAGCTTCAGATGCTGTCCATCCACCCAGCATCTTCATCCCACGCGCCCAAATACCCCCCGATACAAAAGGACGCTACGTTTTCGTTTCCCGATTATCGCTGGCAGAAAAAAAGGCTCCTTCAATCGACGCGAAAAGCCCAAAGGGCAATTTGTATGTGGTGACCAGCAAAGGAACCAAAAAAAAAACACTGCAAGTGGTACCACCGGGTCTGCTGGGAAATTCAATATATCTGTCGCCATGGGCAACAACAATGGTGGCACACACACAGGGGCACACAGAAAACCACACTAGCGGTTAGGGATGATGGTACAAAGAAGATGGAAAATCAATTCGATTTCACTTCCCCAAACCCCGCAGCGCAAAACCTCACACAATGCCATTCACAGTTTTCAAAACACAGTATTAAGGACAATATCTTCATTTGCTTGGTGGTAGGAGCAGCAACACCACCAAACACCAAACAGGAAAAAAGGATCATATCGCAGTCGGGGGACTGGTGTGGTAGTGTCTTCCTGCAATAAGTAAGGCGGGTCGCAAATGAAATCCGAGATGCTTGGCATGGGTTTTGTTCGGGACTGTTATCTTCTTATCAATTTTTTACGCCCGCTTTCACACTGACCCACCACCAGCCACTGCATAAGTGCACACGGGGGCACGTGCGGTGAGCATAAAAAGAGCGCTATAAATTTCTTTGCCGCACACTTTCCATCGGGGGCTTTGCATTTATTCACCGCCGGTTATGACCAGCGGTCGGTTTGGGTGTTCTTTTTTATTGTTTGAGATGGTGGGAAAGCCCACCTATTTGCCCACTGTTGCAGGTTTGGAAGTTTAGTACTTTATTCTTATTTATCGCTCGAGTAGTTTGTCTTTCCAGTGGTTAGGAGTATCTCCGTAGTTTGTTTGGTTTCTGTTTTGTTATTTCTTGATTGGTGCAAACAATTTTTACATTTGTTTCTTTTTTATTATTTTACTATTGCTTCTTAGTGTATCTTTACTTTTATTTGAACGCCATTGCATAATTTGTTATTTAAACTTTCATTTGTGTTATGAAGTTTAATAGCAAATATCGATTTATGATAAGTATATATAATATAATATAAATAAATGAAATGAAAAGTGACTCAAAAAATCAAGACTTTTACACAGTTTATATACCATACTTAAGAGAAGAAACTTGTTACTCAAAAAACTTTAATAAATGAATATTCTTAAACGCAAAATCGAACAAAACAACAGGAATACACACAAAATATTGCAACTCACATCTACCAATTGTTGCCAATTGAATAGAATATTATTAAATCCAAATGCTAACTAAACAATAATAATCAAGCAGTGAATTAAAAAAATAAATAAGATCACTTAAAATTATAATATGAAAAAACAAATGAGAATATACTTCAACGCAATGACTTGAACAAAACATTACAGTAGTGATGCTAATTTTTTCATTAACGGAGTTAAAAAAAATATATAAAGCTTAAAATTCAATCGATTGTTTTCAAACAATTATTTTAAGATAAAAAAAAACACACACACAAATAGCAATTGTTTAATACTGTAGCACATTACTATTGTACGTGTTCATCGTTCCCTGCTCAACATCAAATAATTCACCATTAAATGTTGCCAGCGTTTCACCTACCGATTCTAATCAATTTAAGTTTACAACAAACGTTTGCCATAATTTGCGACTATTTTATCGGTCCCGATAGGGATAGGTGGACGATTGTTGCACCACCGCAGCAACAACAAAAAAAAACCTCATACTGTGCCGAAATGCGGTCAGAAAGTTCGTTGTTCGATGCCATTCAGCGAACCAACCAACCAATCGATCGGCCGATAGAATTTCAATTTTCAAATTGCTCTAACAAAGGGTCCATTACTGTACACACCAATGCCCGTATTGTATCAAGCGTAGTAGTATTTATGATCGGTAGGTGCCCAATTGGCTCAACCCTTTTTGCAGATTCCCACTGAAACCATTCCAGTGCAGATGATAGCGATCCCATCGGACTGATGCTTCGGCCTTCTTTCCATCGCCTACCCCTTTAATGCATCCCCTATTAGCAGCGGACTAGGACGTACAGGAACAGGGAACAGTGTTGCAGTGCGTCCCCCTTGCATGGCTAAGCGTCTAACTTATTGTTATGGTATTTATAATCCGTCCTTCAGTGTGGGGATTATAATTCTTTATTGCCGAACGGTGGCATCGGCAGGCGTGCGTACGGATATCCCGCCAGAAGCGTTCACGTGCCGCGCCTCACGCTCACTTGCGCAAAGCGAAGGTCATGAGGCGTGCTGCTTCACCATTGCTCTCCCATTTTGTGTGTGCATGCGACGGGTAATATAGGCACACATATTCGGGTCGGTAGGGCGATGATTAGGCTCCGATAATGACGGGATTGTGTTTATTGTTTACAGTGTGTCTATGATGATTATTCATAACGAAAATCTTCATCTTCGGAACCGCCGCGAACCGGAGTGGAGTGGTGGTGGTGGAGTGATTGCCTTTAAAGCGAAGGGGAAACCCAAGTGTCGTTGCATACATTCCTGTGCGTGCGGTAACAGAAAGGATTGTTGGTAGGAACTGTTGAGGGACTGTTCAATTGAAAAAGCGTGCAACGAATTAGTTCCGTCTGGTGAAGTGGGCACATATTAATGTGCTCTGCCGTGCAGTATAGCTGCACCCAGTGGAGATGAGTGAAGTTTTCCATGTGCTTCCGGCAGCAATCGAAGAGTAGCAGCGAATGAATCTACTTACTGACCTGCGGTACAGTAAATCTTTTCTTTGGAATGAGGCATACGAAATGAGAGAAACGCATAAACAGAGGCTTTTTCACTATTCTACTTAAACAAAACCAGAGTAGAGAATGTTTGTAAACATAGCGATTGTGTGAAACAGGAAACGTGGAGTAAATTCACATTAAGCAACTGTTCCGAGATAATTTATTGTCATTGAAAATGGCCACAATTAGTCTGACCAGACGTTCCATATTTAACGGGACAATCCCGTGTTTTGTTTAACCAAAAGTGATATCCTGTCGTTTATGTACAAAAAAATCTCATTTCTCCCGTTTTTGTATGTGCTGGTCTAATGGACATTATCTATAAACTATACTGTTATGGAGATTAAAAAAACGTCGCGTACAATTACATGTGTATCGATAGAGGTATTATTTCATCTACAAAGGTAGAGATACTCACCAAGATGCGCGGTGCAAAATCGCATACGCCTTGATCAAAAAATCTTCTTGGTTTCAAGGCAGCTTGAAACAATTTCTTGCAATTTTTTTTGGTTGCAAACTTTCTGGTCGCAAACTCCATGTACCCAGAGTTCTCAGCGGCGGATTAAGGGTATCGGGGGCCCTAGGCGGAAAGACGAGTTGAGGCCCCCTGTAAATGGTAAATGTTGTTGGTAAATAAACTTGAAATGCCGCCGGGGGCCCCTTCGATCATCAGTCACAGGCTCTAAAATTTTTGCTGACGGGGGGGGGGGGGGGGGGTGCCTGACTCGCCAGTCTCGGGGCCCCAACGGCCATCCTTCCGGGCCCTTGTTGCTAGTACTCTGTCCATACAGCATACTATAGAATGGCGACTAGTCCGCCTACCGTTAGATCCGCCACTGAGAGTTCTTGGTCACAATCTTCCTGTTCGCAAACTTCCTGGTCGCAAGCTTCCTGGTCGCAGGTTTCTTGGTCGCAAAATGCTTGGTAACTAAATTGTTGGTCACAAAATCCTTGATGGCAAAATTCTTGGTCGCAGAAATTATGGTCGCAAAACTCTTGATCGCTAAATTCTTTAGCGCAAAATCCCTAGTCGCAGAATTCATGGTCGCAAAATTATTGATCGCAAAATCCTTGGTCACAAACTTCTTGGTTTCAAACTTGTTGATCGTAAAATGTTTAGTCGCAAATTCTTTGGACGCAATTTATTGGTCGCAAACTGCCTGGTCGCAAAATGCTTGGACGCACAATTGCGACACAGACGCAAAATCGACAGACGCGAACTCACTCACTGTTCTACACAAAATGTGTTTTAAACTATTTTGTTCTGTTCACATTTTTTCAGACAAATTCGATAAATTAGATCAAAGTCAAAGTCAAAGTCAAAGTCAAAGTCAAAGTCAAAGTCAAAGTCAAAGTCAAAGTCAAATGTCTAGTTTGTATGAAATCTAATTTGTACGAATCCAGTTCATGATTATAGAGTTTCATTCGTTCATTAAGGAAATGTTTCAGACTAATGAACAGGCAAAATAAAAATAAAAGATAAATATGATGCTCTCGAGTTGTTATCTGCGACAATTGAACTATTCAACATATTTGTTCGAGAAAAAACCTTGTATTTTTCAAGGTTTTAAAATGTCCCTTAGCAAACAAGAAATAGTACATGCTGATAAGCAGAGATCACATTTTTCAGTTAGTTTCTACATAACATGTATTTTAACAGTTCATTATTACATTTCACAAGATGCAATATAAGATCATGATATTTAAATGACGAAAAATATATTTGTTTTTAACATTGAAGTATCGAAAGCAAATATTAAAAATGCAATCATAATGATATGTTATTTTCTTTTAAAACTGTTTGGAAAACTATCAAGTTTAAAAGTGTCCCAGTTAACCAGTAAACATGTGTTTTTTTAAACTAGCGCAGAAGAAAGTAGAGTAGCAATAAAAATAAAACATAAAGTGTTATCAATCAGAAACGAACAAATCATTTCATGCACAAAAACCACACATAGTGCACAGTGCAATGTAGTCATAAAAGCACATCATACAACAACCAAAACTCAATGGCCCGTTTGTGTGTGCGACGGCATCTCAAAACCAGCATTCCAACCATAAATGAGTTGTCAATAAACATTTTCCCATCATCATCATCATCATCATCGCTGCCTGTTCACAGGCCGAGCAACACAACAACATCAACAGCAAAAACCACACAACACCACCGCCACAGAAAGCCACCGGAACCACGTGTTGCGCGCGTTTACCACGCTTACTACAATTCCGCAACAAGAGTACTTTTGCGCGCCTGACACTCACGTGGATTCTCTCCGTGCGTGGCGCGCAAAAAAAGGAGGACATTGTTCGGGCGGCATCCTTTGTTAGCTCTAGGTGTGTTTGTGTGAGTTAAGAGTAAAGGACATGCTCAGGCAGTAGCATCTCAGCGCAAAGAAAAATGTCAACCAACACAACCAAATCAGCGGGAGCGATTTTCCCAGTCGAACCCCCACAATTTTCCCAACCACATTTTCTTTGTCCTCTCTCTCCCCTGTTTCGGCAGCGAGCGAGAGCGACCACGCGTTTCGTGGCGGGCGGAAAACCACACCCGCTAATTTTTCTTATTGGCTGCTCTCTGCTGAGCTCCCCTCGGCAGCGCACAAAACACAATGCGCCGGTATGGAAAAATGGATGTCATTTTCAACCAGGCTCGGTCGCTCTCTCGCTCTTTCTTTGGCTCTTTCTCTTTTTCCGCCTGTTCGCACCCACGGTTCCAATGCGTGGTATTGTTTTCCTGCTTTGTCACACCGAAGAAACGAGTTTAGATTTACACAATGATGGCCGCGCGCGCTCGGGCTCGTATCAGCGCTCAGTGTTTTGTGTCTGCGGGTCCCCCATTGCTGCTTTTGTTCGGATGGATCCACCCGACAATGGATGCTTTCTTTCTGCCTCCCATTGGGTCGATCCGAGGCACTCGTTTGCCAGCCAGAGTGTGCCATACAGAGCTCTAACGCTTTCAAGAGTCGGTAAGCATTTTGTCATGTTTCATTTGATATTTTTATACGTTTTGTATGGTTTGTTTGTGCGTTTTTCTGTGCGTCGGGGAGGTTTTTTTACGATCGCTACTCACCGAAAGCAAGAAGCATATGGGCAGAACTTATCGATTGTTTGTATAGCAACAAAACCCCGCCGTGCCTTGCGTGTACTTTCTTCCGTTTTCTTCCCTCCTTTCCTTGTCTTGCAGCGTATTTTATGGGAAAGAAAAACATCTCACACAGTAACAACAACAACGACGACAAAGGCAAGCGAAAGAGACTAAAATAAAGCAAACTGGTTGAAAGGGCCAACGCAACACACACGCACACACAAAACATGAAAAACAGACATTTTTTCTTCGGCTTCACACAGCAAACACGTTTACTTTATGATAAACATGCAACAGTAACAAACGGCACCATAATAATAATTGCTCGGGAGGAGTTGGATAAAGAGCAGATAACGTCGAATGGAGAAAAAATACACACACACAAATACCATTATGACATTGGCCCGATCCAATACAGGATAACACACGCTTTATGGCAGGATAAATGGGATCGAGCTGAACCCGTTTAAAGATATAAACAAATCCTAAACAAATCCTGAAGACACGAAGACGCCTCAGAAACACCTCAGAAGAGGCTTTAGCGTTCGAATAAAATTACCTCTAATTATCTCCGATTTCCGGTTCTCCTTGTTGCCCGGTGTGTAGCCATTAAAAGAGAAAAAAACACTTCCCAAACACCGGCCATGATCCTGATGGCTACTTATACTGCTCTCATTGTACTTCCCCCCAATCGTATCCGTCGAGTGGCGTTTGTTTGTCTGCTGGGGAAAGAAGGTTTGATTGTCTGTTTTTACACGTGCTTGTCGCTTTGTGCGCAAGACTGCTTTTTTCACCCACGGATGGGAATTTCTATTCTTTTCGTTTTTCTTTTTTTTCGCTTTGAAACAAGATAGGGTTTTTATATTTGTCGTTTGAACTGAAAGAAAACACGCACACAAGCGTAGTGTGAAAAGCGAGTTGGGAAAAGAGAATCCGATCGTTTGTTGTCTCGCTCGCTGCTGGTACGACAACCGGAGAGTGTGACTCTGGTTAGCGTATTTTCACACATCCGGGAGCATAACCTACACCCGCACTAGAGTAGCGTAATATTTATGTTTTGTGCCTGAGTTCTTCCAGCACCAGCATCAACACACACACACACGCACCAGCAACAAAGCGGAATGATTTTGCTGGGCGGTGTTGCTTTACTGTTGTTGCGTGACGATTCAATGAATGGTTGTACAAAAAGTTGTACAAAAGCAGCGTACATAAATGGATTGTGTTGGTGCTGTCCAGTAGTAAGCAATGACCAGAAGGCTTTTGGATCTACTTAAACAATTAGAATAAGTATCAACTTCTTTTTGTTGTATAAAACATTTAGGATCATTTTGTTAAAACATGATGTACTAAGTGTTTTAATGACATACCTGATTATTTTCTTTTATAAAATAGCGAACGTTACTTGTAGCGAACGTTAATTTGTATTAGCTTATAAATTGTCATACCGCATAAAATGGACTATTGTACTGATAGGTTCTAGATAATATTTTTAATGAAAATTGAATATTTAAGAGAATAAATAAATAAAATAATTATACTTTGTTGTTAGATAATTATACTAACGTTCCAGTCAAGGGAAATCCTATTATCGAATGGGTAAACCAATAATTCAGAGATAGCCTAGAACCATTTGTGAAGTGAAGACAGGCCTGATCCGATCACGGCTGTTGCACCAAATAAAAAAATACCAAGAATAATAATAATAATTATTATTATTATATAGATAATTAATATGATTGTAACTATTATCAAAAAAAATAAATTAATATTACAGCAATTATCCGCAGTACGCGAAACTCGATATACGCGAATTCGCAGTACGCGATTCCTCTTAATTTGACAGCTCCATGTGTTTTTTTCCAAATATTTTAATTCTTTGAAATAGTTTATGCTCTTTTTGATTTTCTTTAATGTTCTTAATGCATTTTGCATCAAATTTGTGCAAAAGGCCTGCAAATTTGTGCACCTGTTTTATAACAAAAAACTTAAATGCAAAACTCTGTGGCGATATTTTTCAACCCTCGAATATTTTCCAACCGCTATTGCGCTCGGTCCCGTACGATAGCGTATATCGGACAATGACTGTATAAATAAAATATGATTTTTTAAATCTAATGAAAATATTATGAATAATAATAATAATAATAATAATAATAATAATAATAATAATAATAATAATAATAATAATAATAATAATAATAATAATAATAATAATAATAATAATAATAATAATAATAATAATAATGATAATAATAATAATAATAATATAAAAATAATAATAGTAATAATCATAACAATAATAATAATAATAACAATAATAATAATAATAATAATAATAATAATAATAATAATAATAAAAATAATAATTCTTAAAAATAAAAACAATAATAACAATAATAATCATAATAATAAGAGTAATAATAAAAACAATAAAAATAAAATTATAATAACTTAGCTTTGTTCCATCTTTCATCCAATTCCTTCCGTTCAAACTAAGCATTAATTTGTATTCAAGATCACAACGACAACCTTTGGCGGTGATACCTCTGAATTTGTGATATGAAAATTTACAAAAATATTTTACTATATTTGGCACATAATTCAACACGAAATTGTGACAAACAGAGTTAGAAAACACCACAAAAAACCCAATATTGACACACAAACAAAAAACAAAAGCTATGCTTTCCGCCACGTTGCAACTGATTACATGATTCGTGTAGAATCCTTATTTTGATAATCGAGAAGACGCCTGATAATCTTTACATATTATTTAAACGGTACATTAATTCCAAATGATTTCGTGTTTATTTTCCTTATGCTGAAGAAGCAGCTGCAGATGGAACATAAAAAATAATAGAGCTGAACACGTTTTTTTTAGATTTTAGATTTGCAGTTTGGAATAATTTACAAATGCTAGGAATTTCATGGATTTTTGTTTCGTTATATTGTACAGTCTTTCGAGCTTTCACAAAAGCCCTATTCAAAGGCATTTCAACACTTTTTTTGATAGATATTATTTGTTATGAGATACCAATTTCCCAACGTAAGAGACTACAACAAACTTTGGGTAATTCGTTTATTACATTCAGGCAGCACATTAGATATTTTCCAAAAAAGTAAAAAAGCAACTAATATGAAGAGCTGTAAAGAAATGCTGAAGTTTCATTCATGAAACTGCGCTACTACTACGCCACAAAACAGGATGCTTCAGAGCAACAACACCTCAATCTCGCTTGTATATATAATGTGTTGCGTCTGAAAAAAATCCTTCAAACGAGAGAAAAGCTACACATTACACATCAAAAACACAAAACTGTCCGCCTCCTGGAGTGCGGGAGACCGAACGCTCTCAACCTCTCCACATGCTTACACACGCCGCATATCATCCGGCATAAGAGCTATCCTTTTCAGCCGTGCATCATTTATGAGCCTTTGCGCCCATTTCATTCGCCCACATGCGAAACCAACATCTCGCTTGTGCACCGTGCCAAACACACATGTGCGTAAAACACCGAGCCGTTTGTGTTTTTTGGTTGTTTGATCCTCCACAAACAACAACGCATCTGCGAGGACGACAACGAGCGAGCCGGACGGATGGAAAATGACTTTTCCTGCTTTTCACTTTTGACTCTCACGTATACGTACACACGCACCCACACAAAAGGATGCTTTTCATGCTCTTCAATCTTAGTCGAGCGCATTGTAGTGTATGAAAAGAGAGAGCAATAGAGTGAGAGAGAGAGACTTGCGTTCTCTTTTTTTGTTCCATGATTGTGTGTGTTTTTCTGCTCCTTTCTGGTCTCCCGGAACGCCACCGTTCTTCACATTCTGGCCAAGCACACTTACACGCATACGCATACACAACCAAAACGGGCAAATGTGCGAGAGCGAACGCAATGTGGGTTCACGTGCACCGCTCATTCACACCCAGCCCCGCTTAGTCTTTCCCTGTTTTTTATCAAAATATCAACAGTGGAACAGATTATGATAGGGACCATTATGCGCTTAGAACCCAGCGTGAAAACATCGGAATCTCTCAGCGCGTTCCAATCACGCTCGAGCCCGTGCCCGAGACAGTCATCTAGCCAGTCAGTCACTCACTCAGTCAAATAGACCCGTTGCTCCACACGCCGACATCTGCACGAGATGTCCGATCGCGTATCGCGTGTAGGGTAGTCGCGTTTCGGGTGGTAGCGTTACATTACGTTTCCACGGGTCACTGGATTGCTTTTCCAGCTCGTGATTAGTGGCTATTGACAGTAGTGGGTTATTTGAGTGCGTCTGTGGTTAGGTGTTTGTTCTCCGCGTGGTCAAAATGACACCCGCGTGTGGTGATAGTGAAGCGTTTAATCGGCCGCCAGTTTCCGGATTGTAGAGCTCGGCGTGTGAGTGTGCCATGTGTTTATTGGCTTGATAGGAAAAGAGCAGCGGAATAGAGCCACCAACATCAATCGAATCGGGTGGAGTTTGTGCCGGCTAAGATACAATTGTAACACGCGCAGATAAGACCACTTCTCCTGTTGGTGTGTGAAAGCGCCTCGTGATAGCCACCTCGAGCGCACGAGATCCCGTGTGTGTTGTCTACTAAAGACCACGCAAATAAGGAAGCGATAAACGGTGAAACGATTTATGAGAAGACATCTCGTCAGTCGAGCGATACCTATTGTCTCTATTGTTTGTGTGCGTTGTGTGTTTGTGTTCGAAAGTAGGCGAAACAAGTGCTTTCTAGGCCACTCAATCCAAAACCCCTCCATCATCATCATGGACATGACGATGGCATCGAAGAATCACAGCCCTGCCAGCGCCGGCGAACACATCAAGCGACCGATGAACGCGTTCATGGTGTGGTCTCGCGGTCAGCGCCGCAAGATGGCACAGGACAATCCGAAGATGCACAATTCGGAGATTTCCAAAAACCTCGGCGCCCAATGGAAGCTGCTCACCGAGGGCGAAAAGCGACCCTTCATCGATGAAGCCAAGCGGTTAAGGTAAGCTGACCTCTCTAATTCCCGTCGGCATTATTCATCCCTTCGATAATGATGATGAGGCAAATTTGCGAAATGTCGTAAATATCTCAAGGTCCCATTTGAGGTGCCCCAAAATTGCACAAGAACTCCTCCTGAGTCACGTTATATTTATTTATTCGCCGTGTTAGTGTTTACATCACATGAACAAAGCAAGTTGAAGGGACTAATGAGTGAGGAGAAGAGAGAGGGAGAGAACGAGCCGGTCCGAAGACATTATGAGGTGATAAGCGACCACCCAATAACCACCACAATCCCACGCTTTGCGACGATGACGATGATGATGATGATGCTTTACTTTCAACCTTACCCCCTCCCCCTACAAAAATGCCCCCTGCTATCGATCATCATAAACGTGCAAGCGGAATTGTAACAAATGATTTTAATGTCCAGTTTGATCGATTTCCCCTGGATAAGCTTAAGCCCTATTCCGCGAAGCCCATTACTAATTTTGCTGATATTAGGGCATTGTTGGGGAGGTTACGATTTCGCTGTATTCCTATTATACTAGTGCAGTAATTTAATCGCAGGGATTATGGCAACGCGAAGAGTGATTTGCAGTTTATCGTTACGGTGTAAAAGATTAAACCGGGATTTTGGTTGTACTAAAAGTGCTGTACTATCGATAAAGGGATTTATGATTTACCTTCAATTGGAAGAGCGATATAGTTCATTGCTTTACGGATATTTTCTTGGAAGTTGATGCAAAAAATCAGTTCCATCAGTTATTTGTTGCGCTTTTTTTCCAAAAAAAGTTATGAAGATTTGGTTTTTAGTACAATTTGTTCTAAATATACGTTGTATGTTGTATGTCCAGAATTTATGAAAACTCAATAAAAAGTGACAAAGTTGAGTGTTAACTCAGAAAATTAGCTTAGTATTCCAAATAACATAAGGAAAAAAAGTGTGAACAGAACTACGAAGGATAGCAGAGATAACCACCTGGACATAAAAATGGATAGGAACAGGGAAATAGGTATGAATAGAATTTTCAATAGAAAGTGTGTTCAGGAAAACAGGATGTCCCATGAAGTGAATAAGAACTGTAAAAAAATATACTAAAATACTAAATAAATGCATAACCGGGCCTGGCACTCTAATTTCCTGCTAAATCCTTGAGACTAAGTCTTCAACAATAGGATACAGATTGAACACACCATCTGGTAGGAACAGGAACATGTATGAGTTATACTCAATACGAAAATAAAATATATAGCATGCCGGGGTTTTTGCATATAACTATGAAATTTGACTGCGCAGTCGTTTAACCGGGCTAAATTAACTAGTAAAGAGATAAAAATAGTTTTGTAGTACACATATCTAGGTTACATGCTCAAACAAACCATAAAAGCTAGTATTACTACTTTTTACCTAACTTCCTTCAGAAACGCTTTCAATTAAAACCGCGTTTTGTGAAGAAGTTTAACGTACAATTCAAAACATTAATTCCACTTTCATATACAACATTAAAAACTGTTAAGAGGTGCAATTAAAAAAGAAAGTTACCAAAGGCATAAAATAACATAAAATTGCACCCTCTAAAGAAGAAATACTAAACAGCTCAATAGTACTACACAGTGCTGTATCGAGAATTACCTCGAAGAACTAAAAGATACATAAGAACACGTGCCACTTTAATTGATAGCATAACCTACTTTTACAAGAATATAAACCTAAATCAAGTAGACGGACAAACAATTGTATTGCGCGTTAAGCGTCGTAATTTTTTCGTAACATTAATTCAAATTGAGGGCACCAAATTGGCTCATGTTTTCGAACCATAATTCAAATTGAGGACACCCAAATTTTGGCAAACAAATGTTACACAAAACACATGTGCCACAATACCCTGGGGTATTTTTTTGTTCACAAACTGGTTCACATTATTTGCAGTATTTGTCGCAGAATAATACAAAAACAAACATCCCACTGTACACGTTCCGGCACTTTATAATTGTACAGCTGCGGGCACAAAAGCTAGAACGTTCCACCTACATGTGTTTGGCGGCTTTCAGGAACACAACACTTTTATGCATATATGGTGATCGTGTGATGGATTTGGCCAATCAAAACCAGATGTATTTTATCTGCCACGAGTATCGGCCGGCAGATGAAAGAGAGCCACAACAACATCTAGAACAATCGAGTTGATGATGGTGTAATAGCGAGATGGAAAAGAGACGGGCAAGAAATATCCTCAGTAAATGCAACGAACATTGAGCTTGTTGCTGTATTGAGATGAATATTTTGAATATTACTTAAAGCAATTATTACTCCGAAACCACAACATGTGACACGAAGCCTACACGTTTTACAATAAATTCATTTTAGTGTGCGCCTGCACCATTCTCATTAGTTTCCATTACTTTGATGCGATGAACATAACGAACTATTGTGATGATTGTAGTCGGAGAAAGCAGAGGAAAGGAAAACATCTTTACAAACAAAAAAAACTAAATGAAAAAAGTAAAGCCCCTCATATGCAGACACATGCACCCAGATGCTTCTCTTTGGTGGCGATCCTTTGCCGACAGCACACAGCCAATGACGACCAATGTCGGCACAAGTAAACAAGAGAAATGAATGAAACACGGTTCAGGCAGCACTGGAAATCTGGAACGAATTTAAAGCCTAAAGCCGAACGGAAATCTCGACTCGCGTGTGTGACAGAACAGACCCTCTGTTGCTCGCTGATGGATTTTCATCATTCTTTCTCGTTTCGGGACAATATTTACAACTGACGTGCCACCCTGCCACCCGGCCAGTGCCGTCGGTTGACAGTTTCAACAGTGTGCTAGCCCAAGCCCAAACATCCCTGCCGAGCTTCGAGGACACTCTGGCTGCACTAAACAATCATAATTTGCATTCGTTGTCAAGTGATGAACAAAGGAGAACCCCTCCCCTGGGTTCGAACGAAACGAGCACAAAATATGACGATTGGTCAAGTAGGGATGTGAAGTAGCGCTGTTGATTGTTTACCAATGTTTCTTCTAGAAGCCCCTGGCCAGGACACACTTGTGACAAATGACACTTTTGCATCTGTTCGAGAAGAAAAGTGAACCGATTACGATTTACCCTTTTTTGGGTTTAAACAGTTTTCAGAGATTTCCGTTCGAGTGGTTTTCTATTGACTGTTTAATTAATCTAGATGACATATAGGAAAAGAAATCAATTGAAGGACACATACAAAAAAAACAATTACACACAAAATCAAGGATGTTTGCGTATGTGTTGATAAAGCGTAGCTTACTTAAGCAGGCATCTAAATCTCCCATGCAAATAGGCATACGTCATCACGGACAAATAATGAATAATCACGGAAGGGTGGATTATAACGGCCGTGATAAGGGATTTGTTTTCATTATTCGCAGAAAAATACTCAATATTAATGAAGACGTTGCCTCCCACGATGAACTTATCAGTAAGCTATTAAATTGATTAAAAAAAATATATATTTACATTACGTTAAAAATATAATAAAATACATTCAAGTTTCTGCATAAATTCGTGCTCCTTATAGCCAAGAGTGTTGAAACAATGAAAACTGACAATATTTATTCTAGTCTCATAATTCATTCACTACATCATTGTAGATTTTTTTTAATTTTTACGTACAAGTATATCTGAAGACGTAGACTAATAGAGGTATAGTATAGAAATTGAAACAAGGTTACAAACATACCCACTGATTTATTAGGAGCATGTTTAAACATTATTGGGAATTTGCAACATATTTGTAACAATTACACTCTATTGAATCTAACAATTGACGAAAAAATGGGAAAATTTGGTAAAGCAAATTAAACATATTTTTTAATTAAGACATTTTTGTAGTTGAATAATTGACGAAAAGACGTGTAGTGGAAGTAGCCTCTAAGAGCATTTTTTTTTATTCAGAAATATGCACAAACAACATTTTTTTTTCATAAAACGAGTATTTTCTCGTGACAAGTAATTTGATTGTACACATTAAATATCATATTTTAGCTAATTTAAAAAAAAAATATCAAAAACCAAAAGCTTATTTTTTCATTTTCACGCTACTGCAAATCACTGCTTTACTGACAATAATCATTCCGTATTCCCCATTTTACCGTACAAATTATACTTGCCTTACTGCTTTTCATATCCCTCTCTGACCTACCACACACACCAAGCGGGAAGAGCAACACCGGACCTTACATGCCCGGTAGCTAAACGGTACACGTTGTCCAGGGAAATATATCCTTTCCGGGTAGGAAATGGACAGCAATTAAGCAAATGAAACGACTTAATTACTTCCCCCACTGGTGGGGTCATCCGACTGGCATTTCTACGACCGGAAAAACACTTTTATAAACAAAGCCAGACAAGAAGACGTAATTAGATTATTAATGATTTAGTTAGTCTCCTACCTGATGATGATTCTTATACACTTTCATCACAAAAACATTCGATTGTCAATTTTTCCTGTCCTTCAATTAAGTACTGCCATACTGTCATCTCTAATCACCATGCACTTTAACATGGAATAATGGTGTTAGCTTCCCCCTCGCACAATATAGTCCCATTGTTTCACCAGAGAAAGGATTCATTATTCACGCATTGACTAAGTGTTAGCACACACACTGCAATTCCGATGCATTTCATTCCAGTGCAGTTGCGATGACGTCTGTGTGCAATGTGCAGAACACCGACAGTCCGTCTCCAGCCGACAGGCACACGCCGGAGTTAAAACAAACGAACCCAGGGGTGCCGATAAAACGCTCCAAATTGCTGCCTTTTTGTGTGTCGGGCAGCCACGACACACACACACAAAATGCAGGCCTTTTAGCCGGCAAAGCCTCTATTGTATAAGGCTTAAATGTTCTCATCGGGACTGTGTTGTGTTTCAATTTTAAGCCCATTGTGCTCCGACACTGGCCCCTTCTTCGCAAAGACAAACAATCAAGTTGGCAACGGGACCGGCAGAGTGGTTCACTCGTTCAGCAATCGTGTATCCAACAAGCTGAACGGAGTGCAATCGCTGTTGACAAGCGGGGAGCGCCCCTTGTAGTGGCGAAAAGGCGAACAGTGTGGCGAATGTTTGCTGATTTCTTTCGGAAACCATGAAGCTAGAGCCTTGATTACATTAAGCTTAGCTTTGGCACCGGAAAGATCCCTCCAACTAATAGATACATTGTGGTGGACACGAGAGCGAGCGGAATTGTGTGTGCCAGACAAGGATATTTTATTTAATTTCGGCTCGAACTACGCTTTTTCCGTAACCGATCATCAGACAACGGAGAGGGAAAAGAAAAACAGAAACAGATAAAAGACACTCACACGAGGCGGCACTAGAGCAAATAAACAATTCCAGCAACGAAGCTATTCTTCCACGGACACATGTGTGTCTGTGAGCCAAAAAAAAGCATAGCGCAGTCAGCAACGATCTTAACGCAAACATCTGGAAAAGAATCCTGCCGGTGTGATGATATCCTTCCAAAAAGGAGCCTGCGAAGAGAGGGCAGCAGAATAATACAGATAAATTTATTAGTTTCTGTGTTATTCTTTGTTTGTGGTTCGTTGTTTCGTCCTGAAAAAGGAAGTCCTTGACTCACGCCCGCTATTATGGCAGCGAGATCAAGTGGCAACACTAAATTTCAATGAGAAAAGCCAACGAGCGAGCGGAAAAAAACACAATCTAGGATGAATAGGGATGGCAACCGCAATGGGAATGTGTCTGTGCCTATCTCAAACCAAGTCGGGGATTCATGTTACACCGAACTAATTTAGAGCTCATGTTTTGCGCGTACACACACTCGAGATATTGAGGTTTAATGCGTTTTTGGTGAGTCTTGTTTCCTCTTTGTTTGAGACTTGGTGATGGCGAGAAGAAAGGATCTTGTGTTTTTCCTGTTGTTTTTACCCTGTTCGTGTGAGTAAATGACTTTTGAAACGAGACCATACCCGAAGGAAGAGATAAAACTCATTGCTACTGATGCAACAACAGACACTATCCCCATAAAATGCTTAACGTGAGTGAGATAACACAGAAGAAGACACTTATGGAAACTCGCTGCGGATGCGCAGCTTCTGCTTATCGAGTGTTTTCCTCAAAACGTTTGCCATTTTTTACAGTGTGCTAGCAAACACAACATAAAATATTCCTATTTTAGAACCACAGAAATCACAAAACGGACATTTAGACGCACAAAATTATGCCTTCAGTTATTGTGATGGAAGTCGGAATTCCTAACATGCTTTTAAATTCGCGAGTGAAGCTCCTCTCCACAAACATGGCTTTCGTACGCTATCGCAGCTGATTTTGCAAACAATAAAGATGACACTTATCGATATGACGACCTCCCGTTCCGTTCCTTTTCTTTTCCGTGTCATATCTGATAAGCGTTGTTGCGCGCATTTTTCTACAATCCGGAACAATACTCACACACACACACACACACACACACACACACACACACACACACACACACACACACACACACACACACACACGCGCGCGCGCTCGCATGCTGAAATCATGCATGCAACCACGTGGGGAAGGTGCACAAAAAGAAACGTGCACACCTTCCGGCCGTATCATGAAATGGCATTTACACCTTCGTTTAGTCAGCAACAAAATCCCCTTATCAGGTCGTCAGCACTGTTGGCATAGTGCTGACAGAGATAGCCACTTTAACACAGCGGGAATGAAGGATAGCCGGGAGGGTGGTGGAAGGTGTTACGTTTCTTCCGGACGCTGTATCACACTGCACCAAAAACGCTTGAGATTGCAGAAATTTGCTTCCATGCTTCCAAACTAAACGATAAAAAACGGTCGATCAATATTGTATATTGTAGTCCTCAATTCTGTACTTTACAATTTAGCCCATTTATAAAAGACAAACAGTGGTCTTTCGATACATTCATGTCAAAGGTAATGTTTGACATGAATTTTTCAATTGAATAACTTTTTACCATACATTATTTAAAAAAATTATTCATGTTGTAAACACATAAGACTTGTAAATAAAAAAAATCCCAGCCATAGTGCAGATCATACATACAATTGCGTACTTTTACAGGGTTTCTCTAGCCATTCAAATTCAATGTCTCAAAATACCTTTCAAAATTAACAATGGAAACTCCAATGATCTGTGATTGGTTGCTTTGTATATGTTCGATACACATTTGACACTGGTTACAGTCGTTGCCACCTAATTTTGGCTCTAAGGCATACATTTTTGACAGTGCGTATCAATTTTTTCCTCTAAGGCATCAATTTTTGACAGTGCGCATCAATTTTTGACTCTAACGCACCTATTTTTTTATCTGAAAGTCATCAATTTTTGACTCCTATAGGAATCATGACAATTTTACAAGGTATTTTAGCAGATTTTTAACATTTGTTATCTCACATCTCATAAAAAATACAAAAACTGTGTAAATTGATTGCTTCTTGAAAAAAAAGATGAAATTTTAGAAATTGTAAAGCTTTTATTTACAGCTGAAAATACATGCCATTTTTTCACTCCATTAAAACTTCCAAAATTGGCAAAGCAATTGTTTTATTTTAAATTATATCAATAACATTATTCACTACTTAACTTAATTTCAATCATTTCAAAGCACACAGTTTCAGAAATTACTTAAAATTTTGTAAATAAAGCGATTGACTCACAGTAAAAAATTGATGCCTTCGAGGCAAAAATTGATGCGCACTGTCAAAAATTTAAGCGTTCGAGGTAAAAATCGTGGGCTGTCAAAAATTGGTGCCTTCGAGACAAAAATAGGTGAGTTAGAGTCAAAATTTAGCGGCAACGACTGTAATTGGGATTTTACGTCTTATTTGACGTTTTGTTCATCTTGAACCTGATCTGACTGGGTTATGTAAAAATAGTGATTTTCGTGTCAGTTTAATTCAAAACCGATTCAAAACGGTTAAACTAACAATAAATGGGTAATTTTGAGTGTTTGAATATCACTTAATTAAAATCGGTTAAAAATATCAACTGACGAAAAATACAGATACAAAATGTATAGCCAAAGTGAACCAATCCAGTTAACTATCATTTCTAGAATTTAAATTCTTTAATTGAATTAATATACCAATCCTTTGTTTTTATATTACTTAGAAAGGTGGATTATTGACCATTTTGACATGTTTGATGTCAATAGCAATGGAATTTACAGCAAAACAAAGCATGTTGATAAAGACAACCCTTTTTTGCTACGAAATTCATTCACAAAATAGCAGAACCGTAAATTTAACACAAATTTAACGTGTTGTTCTTCATCGCTCCGTATTAACGCCAAAAAAGTTTCTCCCCCCCCCCCCTTGGATTTCTTTTAACAAATTGGTGCCCCAATTCAATTTCATGCATGCGAAAGCCTTACATCCGCATTAGCAATCGTGCCTGTTTCGTCACGGCACATTCGTCACACCAACCTATCGGAAAGATTACAAGCCGTGGGTAAGTACGGCAGTAACACCACATCAAATTGTCGCCAATGAGTGTAAATCAGGCAGGTTTCCTTACGCTTCCTTTCCGGCTTAAAACGCTGATACCCGTACTCGCAGACATTGATTTCGACAGAAAAATCACATCCATGAGTCGTTCTCATTCGCTCGGCGCAAAAAATAGACCACATACAACAGCATCAACACGCACACACCCACAACAAAAAAGAAACAATCATCGCCCGAGCGTAACAAAAGTAGCATAATGAGCGAACAAATGGTACGCTCGATGAAATAATGAAAAACAGGATCAAATTAATTTCCAGCCTCCATCCGCACCGCCATTGTTGGAGGCGATTGTTGGATTTGCGTATACAAATCGCGCTGTCATAATCCCTCTCACTTTGTAGTGAGCATCGCTCGCCTACCGCCAGCAGTGAATGGGGATGAGGAGGAAAAGATTTTTCCTCTTTTTAAAAAGGCGTGTGCGAAAAGCCCATCCCACGCCCGACAACGCCACACCGTTTTTCTCCCCAGCTTCGGATGATCATTTAGGCTTCTCGTAGCTTCGTGGTGGCGCGTGTGTCTCTGTCCGCCCCTGAGTGCATGCGAGCCTGCGTGCGTATTATTTTATTTCATTTTGTAGCGCATTTCATTGTGCTGTATGCAATTAATAGCGCAATTGTCACGCATTGTTATAGCGTGGAGTTGTTTCTGCAGGAGTTGTTCAGAACGGGGTGGGGACCCTGTGGAACATCCGCGTTTTGGAACGATGCTAACAAACGAACTGCCAGTTTTCTAACGGTCCTGCTGTGGACGAACCAGTCAGTCAACCAGTGCGTTCAGAAAAAGGAACAAATGAATCTTTTTCATCCAATTTTATGTTTGCTTTGGTGGCGCGGCGCACACGGTTCGGGATGATGCAAACGTTTATTTGATTATTTTGCCGGATTATCCTTAACTCATTCGATTTATTGTGAGTAGAGGGCAACAAAAGAAGGCTAAATTGCTAGACGCTTAACTTTACACGAATAATCCTGCAATAACATTCGCAAACTAAAGGGTCACCAAAGGTTATGAGCTCTCATTGTGTTGGGAATTATTTAAAAACATACAAAAAAGAATTCAGAATTCGCTTATAACGTTTTCTATGGAATATTAATTTTAAATATCATCTTACCATTCTATCAAGCTTCCATTGCACTCTGATATTCAATCTTCAATTTTCACATGAAAATGAAAGAAGACCGCTACAATTATTCATTTCTCGGAATTATGTCTCGCTGGAATTAACCGTCAAACCCGTCCACGCTTATCAGCAAAAGGCTACCAACGCACACAATGCATGCACAATGGTGATGTTGCTTTCGAACTCAACACACAGGATCATCAAATTCTCCGAACCCATTTCGATTCCAACGTGTTCGATACGCGATGAAAGGCAAACATGGAAATTATCGATTACGAAATTACCCTCTCTTTCTCTCTCTAACGGGGTAAGGAAACGAGCGGCTGTGCCGTTGTTGTTGATTCAATGTCAACACGTTGGACTGATAAGTTTCGTGTTAATTTCAATGCCTTTTCCCTCGGTGCGGTTTGGTCCGGCAGCTGGGCGACCCTCATGGGCGACCCTCATAGGAAGCGAATGGATGGCAAAAAAAAACACTGATGTTGTAGAATGTATATTTTATCTTTAGTTTGAACAAAACCCGCGGCGGTTCGAATTGATTCTTTGTAGCGATCAGTAAAATATTTACTTTAATGTCGGTAAAATATACCGCAAAACTGTTTTGTTTGATGAAGTGATTAATAGAAGATTTGGATAGATCTTAGACTTTTGATGTACTATTTACAATGCAGTGTCACTATGATTTATTGAACAAAAATGTTAATTTATCTGCTAATATGTTCTTTATGATTATCTGATTTTGTGTTCTTCACCGTTTTGTGTTCACTTTACCGATGTCTATAATCTTATTTTACTAACTAAACCAAAGAGATACGTGCAACATGTGGATTTTTTTATGGAAGCTTTAACGATCTTCAACATATTTGAATATCGAGTCTGTTTCCGAGCTTCTAAGATATCAGGGTAGTTCAAATATCGCATTTTAAGAAGATATAGCTTAATAACCTGTAATAACCTATAACGTGTGCGTAAGATAAATGAAAGGTAGTATGTACTACAAACTCGTTATTTATGAAGATAAAAAAATTCAAGGTTATATATCAAATAATAGCAATATAAGATAACTTCAGCATGATCACAGATCATAACCAATATGATAACAATCAAGAGATATAGCCGCCAGATGTCTATAAACGTTTATCAAAAAATTGATTTCTCAGTAACTTTGGTTCCAGGCTCTTGAAGTCGGAATGCGATTGGTTCCAATATTCAAATGCGTTTCAGGACGATTACAATGGATTTTTTTGTAAAACAAAATTCTCTGACTTAAATCTACTTCAGATAACCATGGTAGAGGAGTATGACTTACTCAATTGTGAAGTCCATGATAGAGGACTCCTATTCCGGTTTGTTATGACTAGAAATTGTTTGGTTTTAGAAATACTTAAAAAAATATCCGAGATTTTAAACATCACTCCATAAACATCCTGATTATCCATTTCTGTAACACTTCACGATTTTAGTCAGTTTTTTTTATATGGAGTTTGACAGTTGGAGGCTGAAATCATGTAAACACTCCATACAAAACCTCATATAAAATCTCACACAAATCTAGGATTTTTTGACAGGACGGGTGAAAACTTTAGCTCAAGCAGGTTTTCTGGTAGCTTGACAAATACACAAAATATTTTTAAAATCTTCATTCAGAAGCAGAAGCGATACAAATCAGCCTTCCAAACATCAGTTTAGATACCGATGACAAGTTCATTGTCTTGTACTAAAAACATAATTTGACTATGATTAAACAGTTTACTACATTCTCACACACTTCTTATTGAAATTTCAATATCGTTTAATAATAATACTGTTCTCTATTCTCTTTTCCAGAGCCCTACACATGAAGGAACATCCCGACTACAAGTACCGGCCGCGAAGGAAACCCAAACCGCTGGTAAAATCGCCCACCCCAAACAGCGCCAACCACCCGAACGGTACCGGCCCGTCCTCAGCGAAGGAGCCCGCCCCCCAGTCACAGTCCCCGGTCGGCCGGACATCCTTCAGCCCGACCCAGCTGACGACCCCGGTCGGACTACCGCCCGGCATCTTCCCGTCCTACCACTTCGCCTACGATCTACACCAGAAAGCGTTCTGGAACCTGTACGGACCCCACCTGCTGTCCACCGTCGTACCGTCCGCGTATGCCGTGCCTCCCCATGCCGCCCTGCCGCTGTCCTATATTAAGCCGCCGAAAGCGTCACCTCCCTCGCCAATTGCACCACCGTCCCCGATACAGTCCGGCAACATTATCTGACCTACGCCACTGCGCTACAGCGCCGAGCATAATGTTTAGGGAGCGTAGTGTTTGCAATTCTCTCCATCTCACGATACATATCGGCATTTCCGCAAGGTGGCGCTGCACCGTAGAGAGCCCTGTGTATGATAGTGTTATGTCGTGTCCTTCGTATAAATGACTCCAATTTCTCAGCGGTTATTCATGACAAGAAGGTATAGCGAATAGTGTCGCACGAATTAATTTTGCAATATTATCAACATAAAAGGTTTTTCTTGAAAAAACAACAAGATATTTATTACTCTACCCAGCCTCAATCCCTGTTTCCTTACTTTTTAGTATACACTTTTCACTCACTTTCACACTCTCTATCTCTCACGCACAATCAAATCGTTGTCTATCGCCTAAGACTTTCTTGATGGTAGTGTTTATTTTTAAAAGCTCGTAACAGGTAGTCTAATTAATTACAATCAATCATATCTCATCGGGTGAGGCGATCATGTTGTAAAAATGTAATAATCCCCAATCGCGGAAGCGTTCTAACCGTACGGGGAAATTACGGACTGCTCCACAGCGTCCTTTCTTCAATCTGTGAAGACACTAAACCTGGGGCGTAATGTGTTAATATTTAGGAAGACGAAAAAAAGGCCATGTAAAATGATGTTTATCTGTATGTGTTTAGCGTAAATAAGTGGAGACAAACAATGGGTCAAACAAATTTGTAGGATGACGAAAGCGGCATTCATTATTGTTTTCAAGCAATGGGAGTTTCCGCGCACTCCAGGTGGTGTACTAAAAGCAAAACAACACAAAACAATGGCGAGAGTAAGCAGCAAAGAAGGGGGCAAAATGACTAACGCAAACCAAAATAAAACCACCTGGTTTGGGGGTTTCGAAAAGCCCTTCTATTTCTGCTTCTCCCTGTACGATACATGGTCGAGGGAGAGAGAGAGAGGGAGAACAGAAACAGTTACGGCATGATAACGGATTGTGTACATTGTGATAAGAGAGTAGTGTGAACCGAGCGTTGAAACCGAGCGTCCCGTGTTACAGAGCCATATCAGTACGAAGCGAGTGAAAGCAAATACCGCACAACGGCACCAGGTTGACCGCATTTCAAACACTCGACGAAGTTAGCATTCTATTCAGCGCTTCAGGCTTCTTTCTTACGGAGGATTTCTGAGTTTGGTGCAAGGAGTATTAGGTTGCTCAATTTATGTTATAAGTGTACAGTGACATGTAAGACACATAAGCCCAGTGAATTTCAGATCAAGTCTTAATACATTTCCGGTTTCTTGAATTTTCCCGCTAGTTTACAAAGAACACGGAGAAAGAATTCGAGAGAAAAGGAAATGTGTCAAAATTATAAATCAAAATTGTTACCTTATTATGATTAGTTAACTCATCGGTGTATATTTTAAGTAAGCAATAGAGGGAAGAAAACAACAGCTCAAATCTAGAACCAGGAAAACACACGTTTGTAAAGGAAAAACACGTTAGTCAAACACGCACACACGTGGGGTCACCCCATTTGGCAGAGGCTCTCTTTTTGTCAGTGTTTAGTGTTATACACTATCAATAAAGACAGTTTTAAGTAAATCAAAAACACTGATTTTTTTAATTTTATTTACACAATCGTTCTGGCTATTGGAATTATATTTGGGCCTAAAGAGAGGCAAACCCCGGAAACTTCCATACTTTCAGTAGTATACATGCAGCAGCCAACAAATTTTACTAAAGAATGGATGTATGGATGGAAATAAAATTATAAGTATTTTCTAAAGTTGATTTTGTGTCACAAACTTCAACAAACAAACGAAATAAAGGAAGTTTGAGGAAACAAGGCTCTATTCATTTTTGCAAGTTTTTTGCAGTTTTTTGCAGGGTAAAATTTAAATTCCAAAAATTTTAGCAAGGAAAACACGGCCAAATAATTTCATTTATCTAACAATCTCAATGCACAAGGTTATTTCAAATTGAAGTTTATCATCTGTTAAGGATATCATAATCTTGACACAGTTGTTGTCGTACCTTAGTTATCTCAATTTTACCTTCTCGTTAAAAAGAATTCTCGTTAAAATGTGCTAGAATAATTCTATTTTTCAAACTACACACCAAAATGTTGCTACACTAGCTTTGGATTTTTTTCTTCGGGTGTTTGATCTTGAATCTCCCCCAAGAAGTTCGTACTCTTTTTTTCAATACTCATACATCAGAACAGAATAGAATTCGATTCATCGATTCATCGATTCATAGAACCATAATTGGTGTTTTCCTAAAGCCCTCTATTTCTACCAGTACCTGCCAGTGTCTATCAGTAAAGAATGTAAGACAGTTAATTTTTACCAGTGCACAACACTAATCAGATGAAGTTTTGTTATTTTTCCAAAGCCAAGATCATTTGGATAATGTAGCCTTGGAAGAAGCCGAAGACCACAACGAGTGGGTCATATTGTTCTGTGAAGTAAATCTGAGCATCTCCGTGAGAATTTCATTTCAGATCACAATTTTCAATCATTCTACGAATACCCTAACGTCGTCGGTGTCCAAAAAATATCATCCAATGCCCTAGAAATAGCATCTACACAAATAGAACAGGTTTCTCCATCTTCAAAAGAAAGATATACTATTATAAAGTAATGTTTTTATTGCCAATAAGGAACTCTTCTGAATATTGTTTGATTTCTTGCAGCTTTCAAGCCCAAATATTCATAGCAATTATTAAAACTTCACGTAAAATATCACTTTTATTCCCACTGTTTCCCGAAAAAGCGACACCTCCCTCAAAATCAAAGCCATCCTTTCATCAATTGTTGCATTCACGTTATTGTTGTGCGTACACAATAGCCGGGCCAGCGTGGACAGAATACGGGGACCAGCTTTTGCACAAAACGCCCGCGTATTATTCCCGACTTTTCACCGGATGACCATCATTTGCTTTGTTACAGGGCCGCTGGACGTGATCGGTGTTGCCAAAAAGGGGTACACAACCCTTGCACAGTGCAAAACTATGTGTATGTGCAGGAGATAAAAGCATCCAAAGGGCGCGCGCACATGTATCTCATCGGGGCAACATTTTTCGTCACAAACAACCCATCATCATCAGCAGCATCCTCGCACACACTTTGAACTGTGCTCACACAGAATCAATCGGCATCGCATGTAAATAACAAAGCGAATTTAAATATAAAAAAATCAATCAAAATCTCACCTCGATCGAGAACCGGTGGGAATACACACACGAGCGGGAGGATGAAATGATGATTCTTTTATTAACACTCATTGTTATCCGTTTGCGTACGTACGACCTGACGATGGACGACGGCGACAGGTGACACAGCGATGCGTGAATTGACTCTTAATGTGCTCGCTTTTCCCTCTTGTATGATGTACACGGGAGAACGTGAAACACCCGCAAAAGAATAGCCCATTTTTGGCCCACTTCCGGTTGCTGCCAAATGATAACGGAAGCCGTAACCCCCGAGCTAACGACTGGCAGGTCGAACTGGAGTACAATCGGGAACTTAGGCCGCGAACACCAAAAGGTGATCACCTTTACGGTGACATTCAAAACACGTTTAGCTGCCACTTGCTACCTCAAATTCTCACCTGCGGACCATGGAGTTAGTGCAGCTCTATACGAATACCCATTGGTTGGTCGTTTGTTTACGATTTCCGACGACCAATCCTGTGCCACAAAAAGTCACTTTTCAATTTGCGATACAGAGTTCAAGGCATAAACAAAGACGGCTTAAATCTCAGTCCCCTTGTCTTTTGGGAAAATTAATTTCCCCCTCATTTACCCTTGAACGGTAGCATACTCTCCCTTTCTTAGAGGCTTAGCAACACTCCCTGTGTGTCTGTCTGACGAGGGGAAAATTGAAAGAAACAAATCGGCTCAAGATGCGGGTGAAGAAGAGTTGCACAGTGGAGTTTGAGGTGGAAATTGAATTTGTGTAATTTTGAAAACACACGCAGCATATTATAAATCATTGATCATATTTGATATTTATCAATCAAAATGTTCTAAATAGTCTATTTATTATATTTTTATGGAAAGAAACCCTTCTGAAAACATTGCAAACAAGTAAATACCATTGAATTTAATGTATAACATTGTGTTTAATATTATAGTAACTTACATTCATTAAAGATATAATTACAAAAAAAACATAATCAGCGGAAAAAGTGTGACCAATTTTGGCGTTCAAAGAGGTTCAATTTTGACCACTATAATTCACAATTTTCCCCATGGCACACACTAAAATAATAGACTGGTACGAAAAGTCAAACACAGAAAAGGAGCCGAAGGGGAAGATTGAAGTGGCAAAATAAATAAGAAATTATTACTCCACGTGCAGCAGCGCGGTGCTCGTCGGTTTATCTGACAATTTTTCCACCACCGACAGAAGAAGCACCGACCCCTCTCGGTTGGTTCTCTAGAGCTGTTTTTCATTGACATCAACACCGCAACCGTTTACCGATGGAAATCAACCGAGCAAATTGTTGTTGTTCACACCGGCGTTCGCACACAGCGGGTGAAAAACGCCTACAGCGCCCCGTGTGCGTGCGTGTGTGTGGAACAGGACAAGGAACCTACCCTACCGCACAAATCTGTACAAATACCGCCTTGCTCGTGGCTCAGCGCAGGGTGTAGCGGCGAAGAATCAACTCCCAGTGCCGTTGATCGTTTGAGTCTGGCCGGAGAGGTGGAACAATCAAACGGTAATCACTTCATTTCGGGACGGGCTTCCTTTTCACTGTGTGTGTGTCAGGGGTTGTTAGGGGGTAGAAGAGCGATGATGATGAAGTTGCCACTGCGGGGGAAAAACACAGGGGAGTGAAAGGCGCGCAAAAGTGAAACAAATGAAGTGCAACGAAAGTGAAGTGTTGCTGCTGTTGCTGCTTATCGCTTTGCTTAATGTTTGCACAAAACATCAAGGCGTGGGAGATAACACGCTTGCTTGCTGGTTGAATGGTGGGAGTTGGGTTATGATTTGTAGCGAAATAGGGCGGTTAATGTAAAGAAGCATAAAAGCATTATGAGCATGTTAAATAAGACACGAGCTTGAAAAAATTGGAAAAATGTTTTGTTGCAAAGCAAAAGCTTCGTTCTGAGGATGTTGAAGAGACGAATTGAAACGTTCGGCTAACTTCACTTGGAATCTTTGGTACTATTTATTTCGATTCTTGTCTGCCAAACAGTCACCAAGAATCAACACAAACAGTCCAGCAACACCCACCCCAGTCCTACACAAAAGCCTCGCAGGCCATTCAGCAGCCCGAAAAAGAAAAGGAACCAAACAAACGAACAAACAAGCATTAAATCATAATAAGCTTCTTTTGTACCTAATTAAGTTTTCCAAAAACCCGGCACCACCACCGCCGCTAGAACGTTTAAGATTTGGTGAAAAATGCCATTCGCTGCCACGCCATTTCTAGAGGTGCCTTCTTTTGTGCAAAGTGCGGAAGATTGTGTGTGCGCGCGCCATAAAAACGGTATCAGCGATAATGAAGCAATTTTCCGGGATCTTCGTCGGGTCTTTTCTTCGGGACGGGCGCACCATTCCACTGGAGCCATAAAATGGGACCAGCCAAAAGTTCGGCACAAAGTGGATGAGGAGGAAGCCTTCCTTAGTTATTTTTTTTATTTTGCTTTTCTTTGAGCAATATTATGTTGCGTTATGCGACAAACGGTCAAAAAAGAAGGCGGAAGGACCCGAAAGCAAGGCGGGTGGGTTAAGTGGAAACCAGAGAGATGTTAGATTATTTTACAGATTATGTTTTCCTTTGTTGGAGAGGAGAACAAACTTTTTCCCAATACTTAGAAGGTGAAAATTTAAGAAGAAAAAACACACACACACACACACACTCGTGTATAATCTTGTAAGGGAAATTCAACGTTGAATGCTTTCCACCAATCGCAAACCTTAGAGCGGGGGCTTGTTCTATGTGTGCTGGCTGGGTTCTTCTGTAGCGTCGCGCCCCCCCAATGAATGGTGGCTCATTTGCAGCTGAATTCGTACTAATTCCCGGTGAAGCAATTATCCAGTGAACACATTTTTCCCAATCTGCTCGAAAAGGCGGCATCAAAAAGACGGCAATGTGTAAGCGCCAGCCAGTCAACTTCATTAACTGGCAATTTTACAGCAAAGGTTTTAGAGCGTGATTGAATTAGAATAATTTGATAACCGCGCAGCAGCAAACAGTTGACGATGAAGCACCATTTCACAATGGGAAAAATCACCGAGAGTTACTGTGCTAAAGAGAAGTTACTTTGTTAAAATATAATAACACAATAAATAGCCAGCGTTTTGCAAGTTTTCAAACAATCTTTACAATTCTTACACTTAATATCTTTATTAAATAAACTATAAAGCAAACACTTCCTTAAGTAGCAAATGTCAGATTTCCCCGATTGCTACACCACCGATAAGAATCGCCTTATTTCCGGTCAAACGGTTTTATTGTGCGGTTGTCGTCGTTTGATCCTGCTTCGAGGAACCCGGAAATGGTTCCAGGCCAAACGAAGCGAAATTTGATACTTGTGAGTGGTCGGATGCTGTGGTGGTACAGAAACGAATAAAAGCCACACAAAAGGACACCGCCCAGAAAGAAATGGTTTGATTGTACACAGTAGTGTTAAACAATAAGTGATAGAAGCAAGGCTAAAAACAAAATATACTTGCTAAAAGAGTCCTTGGTCCTTTGGTGGCATTAGAGTGGCTCGATAAGAACTTCAGAAGGAAGGCATATAGATGGTGAGGGTGAATTCATCTTCGATTGACTTATGACACTTGTTTATCAGATAATACGTTTGATTTGTGGGTTTGAATCTGATTAAATCCCCAGAAAATGCTCCTGTTTGGTAAAAAGTTTTTTTTTTCAAGCCATTAAAGACTTTCAGAAATAAGTCCTAGCAGTTCCATCACCACAAAGGGCGATCATCGTACGATGCACTGGTGTAGATATCAAACGTGCAGTTCCTTTTGGTAGATTTCTTTTTACGTTAACTTGGTAATTTTTATGTTAAAATGACATGCCATACAATTAAATCAAGAACTAAAAACTTAGTAACGATCAAAGTAGAAATATAAGTATTTTCAACTTGTGAGTACTAAAGTTCAAGCTTAATCCTAACTATGTACACATATTTTCATCTAATTGATTCCGCTAGTGAATGGAGCATGCATAATCATTTTCAATACTATTGTCCATGTAAACTATTCCTCATTCTTTTAAAGTCTACTCCTATTTTCTACATTATTGTTGCTGGTTCATTATTCTACCGTTCGCCGTAATAGGCTATCGTATGGTTAGATGTATATCCTTAAATTCACTGTTTGATAATACTTGATAATACCTTCATTAGTGTCTTTTGGATCGTCAAAGATATTGGAGAATGAGCGTTATTATAAGATGATGATGATGAGTCCCACCTCTTACCTCAACACGTGATTCGTGTACCATCTGTTAAACCTGGAGAATGACACAGGATCCTGTCATTTGTGTGTGGCACTGTGGCATGTTTGAGGCGAGCCTTACATATGGTGTACTCAAGCATAAATAATAATAATACAAATAACTTCTCCTATTTGGTGGACTAAACAGCATCTATAAAAATTGATAAAGACAATACAAGGAGCTGGGTACCAACTCAACCCCCCCCCCCCCCAAAATAAAGGATTCAGCCTGCCACTCTGAATACTACTACCCGACCATTTCAGGGATACCAAAAAAAAACCTTTGATACAACCTTCCATTGTAAAAATAATTTATCTTGGAATATTCATGCAAGACCCGTCCTAAACTTGGCAGCTCAATAGTTAGATTATCATACAGCTAACACAGTTGTAAACGTCATTTCAAACATTTCTATTTGACCAAATTTGTTACCTATCAACAGGATCTATGATTCTCATAGTAATGCGTGTATAGATATGATTCTCTGAGTATCTTTGGTTTTCCTCTAGTTATTCTAGATCTCATTACAGTTCTTGTCGGTAATAGAGCACACACGTCATACTTGGAGAAGGTTTTTGATAACTTTAGCGTCAATTTCTCCATTAATCAACATGAAAGAACGTAAATTATTTACAAAAATAGTTGTGTTGTGACGCGATTCGCAATAAAAACGATTATCAGTATGTTAGGTTCGAACAGATCCCAATTGTTATTGATAAAAAATGAATTTGATGCCATCCTTAAAAATATATTATTTCATATATCTTTTAATATTCCACAAATACTGTCGTTCTATCGTGTTTTGTTCAACGTTCAACGAGTATATACAATTGAAATTAGTTAAGCACTCTGTACAGCAAACACTCTCACTTCGATCCCAGCGGTAATGGATTATTATTGTCATATCGAACTTTATCGATTCATCTACCCCATTTATACTAGGTATCCGTACAAAAGCAGCATGATCAAGCCCGACGAAAAAAAAAGTTCCCCCTTCTGTTTGAGTACAAAAACTCGCCTGCAACGACAATTAATTCTTCCTCCAATTGATAAGCACAGCAAACACACAAGAAACGCTCACAACCGCACAACAATATTGCGCTTTGCATTCGCACAAAGGCTGGGTTGGTTGGTTGGTTCCTTCGCTGGTGTTTATGCTCCTATTTGCTTTTGTTCGTTTGCCGATAACCGAACAGTTTTATGGTTAACGATCAGTTTATCAATAGAACTCATTGATTCGGTTTGCAAGGGTTGGGTTTCGTTTCGCTGTATCTGTATGTATAAATGTAAGATAAAAATGGTTGTTTTTCTATTTTCCATGCATCGTTTAGTTTGATTATCTTTCGGGGTTTGTTCCACGAAGGCACAACAATCATAAAAGCGCTATCGAAACAGCACATTTCGAATGCATAGTAAATATTTCGACATTAGTCATACACGAAACCGAAAAAAATGGGCTGGGCGTGGATATTTAGATGAGTCTGCTGATTTCGAATTAATTGATCACGAAAGTACCCTACCCCTGCGGCTGCGACTACATCCGATTGTCGCTTTATTTTTTTCGAGTGTAAGGAAACTACATTCGAAGCATCTCACAACAAGTGTCGCTGCCACTCCATTTGGTTTGCCCACACTAACGTGCGTTGTCATTTCAGTCTCCGGCCGGTACCGGCTGGCATAGAGAAATATATTATTTGCGATATCTATCCTTACACGACGCCCCCTTCGCTCTCGGTCTACCAAAATGGAACGCAATCGCGCGATTTTTCTTCCGCCTTCAGCGTGAACCCTGCTACTGAAGTACTTTGTCGAGGGAAAACAAGCGGGAAAACAAGTGGCTCTGTTTTACCATGAATTCCAACAGAATGCACCATTTCCGCCCGAAACTTATGCCGGAAGGTAAAATTGAGCAAAAGCGCTGAGCACTTTCTAGCGGAAATACTTCAACGCGCGCCGCACACCACTTTGCGCGGTGCTTTGCGCGATGTTTGCGCACAGGAATGTCTAAACTTTTGCAACGCGGTAATTTATCGCCGCGGCAAACATCCGGGTGCAGACACACACACATTTTGGGTGAAGCGCTTCGTTTGTTTAGAGCCACAATTTATGCCGATTGCTTGGCAAACTTCACTTCGTGGAAAGAAAACTCTTCCCCAAAAAGATGTACAGCATCGCTTTACTGCGTCACTAATGCAGCGGTATTTAAACGTTACCGAGCGAGCTTCGGTGGTTTGATAATTGCACTTATAAACTGAGGAACATAATGAGGAAAGGAAATAAGTGGAAGGATGTACACTTTCCGTGTGGTATTAATCAGACGGGATATAAAGAGGGAAAGAAGAGTTATTTTTGTTTCAGTTTTGTTTTTACTAATTAATATTAATCATACATTTTCGTTCAATGATCTTTTCTCTCAAATCTCATGTCTGAAACTCACAAACAAATATCCAAACCCTACCTTGAGAGGAAATACGCATGTTACCATCAAGATGCAACTAAACAGAGTGTCGCTGAATATCGTTTTTTCGCAGAAAATCAACCAGAACACAGCACATGTGTATCGTGGAGTTTTAGTATTTAGTACGATGGTTATCCTTTCTCGCGCATCAGAATGATGATAAGTTAAATGTGTTTCTAAGTACCCGTGAACCGAACGTGTAAAACCGGAGGAACAAAACTAAAGTGTCGAAAATACGGGGAAGAAGTGGAGAGCGTCTAAGGATAGCATAGAGCTCCCAAGGGAAAAAAGAGCTCCTTTTTTGAAAGCAATTCCGCCAGCAAATGATAAGTGAATGGAAGGAATCTTTGGAATGGAAAAACGGTCTAATTGTTAGGAACCCACGGTTTCCTAAAAAAATTGAGTAGCATTTAAAAAAAGAGCAGAATATTTTAAAAATGCTTCAATGATTAGCACTCGTGATGAAGCATGCTACGATTGTTTATCATTCATTTTTTCCGGTCCGTTTAATAACACAAAATGTAGATTTAGTGCAAATTATGTCGTAGTACTCGCTGAAGATTCTTACTATCAAACTTAGCAGCTGCTTCTGCTTCGAGTTGATATAATCCCTAAAACTTGCAGCCAGTTTTCTCAAATCGACTATCAATAATGGCAAAAAATGGTTACTATTCGATCAGGATTTCTAAATAGTGGCTGTTGCGGTATTAATTTGTTCCAAAAAAATCATTAATAACATCCAGAATCGTCTGCAGACTTGGGCAGTTATTGCTGTCGTTGACTTTGGCAGAGTTTAACATCGTCATTATACATGAGATGACAGCTCTTAAGAGCAGGGGCGGATGGATTAAGCAGTAAGCAAACTAAACGGCCGCGTGGGACCACGTGGTCTCGAGGGGCTCCGAGAAAAGGAGGAACCCACCCCCCGCTCATAAGTAAACTTGCTTCACCTAGTGCTGATATTCATAATTACTTTCTAAGGCAGCGATCTGCGCAATGCAACTTCGTCAGAAACTTTGCGCAAATGTCAAGGTCACAACACTGGAAAGTTCTTGCCATACCCTATCTCGTATACTATTACTGGGGCCCTTCATGATTCTAGTCAGCTTTTAGTATGGAGTTTGACAGTTGGAGACTGAAATCCTGTTAACACTCCATACAAAACACAATCAAAATTAGCCTGCGATTTTCATTCTAGATGATTCTAGCCTCAAAGCTAGAATTAGATTCGAGAACCTGCTCGAAAAATGACAAAACAAGGCGTTGTTTACATTTATCCCAAGGTGCATTGAAGAGATCAGATGATGGAATATAGAATCAAAGAGTATGTAGACCAGGAGGTCTCATAGCATGTAATTTTTGTAACCAAATTTGAACGTCAATTTTTGACAGGACGGGTGAAAACGTTTGCTCAAACAATCTTTCTGGAGGCTTGGCGAATACACAAAACACTCTTACAATCTTCAATCAGAAACAGAAGCGATTAAAAATCAGCCTTCTAAATTCATACACCTTGGGATAAACCCACCAATATACAGGTGCTTACCGACTTAGATAGCTGCTCGAGAACTGCTATACAATGCAAATAGCTGACAGGCTGAAATTTCAGCCTACGAACTTAAAACGGAAAGGGTCCCACTGTCAGATTCCCTGGCCAGGTTAACTAAAAAACGGTCTATGAACTATTTCTAACCCTAAGCCTGTTTGTTGCATTTTTTTGGATTCAATCGATATTCTTAGTTCCTGTTGTCTCCTCATTTTCCTACAGCAGACCAAAACCTTACTGAACATTCTTAGTTCTTAGGTTTGCTCCTGTTGGATCTTCGCCAAATTTGAAATTAAATTTTCAATATTAGTCCTAGTTTCAAAGACTATTCCTTTTTATGTACATGCTCTTAATCCTAGATCAATTGAATGGAATTCCAATGCTCAAAGAACTCAAAGAATCACAACATTTACATGATCAAACTATTGTAGAATATCTTTTCCGACCACCCCAAAAAAATTTAATAATATTTCCAATAAATGCCTCATCCATATCTAGAAAGAATCATTTTCCCATAGTAACTGTTAAGCGCTATGCAACATTGAAAAAATATTTCTTTAAAAAATGTTATTTCTTACTCTCTGAACGTATCATTTCTTGACGAATCAAAAGCTCCTAGTTGCACCTCACCAACTGACGGCTTCTCGATGGTTGGTGTGCAATGATAACAGCGCTCGAGTATGGCGTACCGTCACACCACCTCACCAGGCACTGGGAAAAGAAAGCCATTCTTTGGCTTTTCTCTATCACTTCGGAATACTAACAAACCATCCGAGGTCGAGAACGGGACACAAGAAAAAGAACAAAAAAATAACGATACCGTCTCTGGGACAACACTCCACGCGTCCGCCAACAAAATCGCAAAGGAAAAAAAGGGAAAAGCTTGAGACATTAGCTAAAAATGAAACCACATCCCCAGTGGTGCACAGGCATTCGCTCTGCACCTCTTATCCACGCTGCTGTCAATTTGCTTGTGGCCTTTTCTTTTCAAACCACCTCTCAGCGACACAAAGAAGAGGTGGCTCAGCTCACGCCCTGCCCTGGCTGGTGGCAAAAAAGGAGCCAATGAAAGGAGCCATTATGTTGGGCCGGAGTTTCCTTTCTTCCTGTCTTTGTGTTTGGCATATAATGGCACACACCGAGAGTGAGCTGCACCAAACGTTAACGATGTTATCACGGATATATATCTTTCCTATTGCACACCCTCCGTTTGCCCTTCCATTCTGGGGTTTTTATACAGCCACACACACACTCGCCAATGTTTTTCCCCATCCGGTCTGGTTGGTCTGGTGGTCGTTCGAACGTGGCGGCCATCCAAACTGTACGATCCATTTTCTTTTCTTATTTTTTCCACAGAGGAGCGAAGGTTTCATTTATTGCACCACCCAATCTTTCTTTCTTTCTGCGGGTGGAGCGTTTGTCTTTTCCATTCCCTTTTTTTTGTTGTGGTGCCACAAAGGACCTCGCACTAAAAGTGGTCCATAAAAAGGGCCTTGACAGATCTTTAATATTACAACGCTCCCGGTGCAGGCAGGCGGGCCCGTGTCGTACGAGACACGCTGTGCGGGGAGAGTGTACGAGTTGATTTTCTCATTTTATCGGTACGTGTTTCATTTCCGGGTCTTTTTTCCGGAGGTTTTTGGAAGAATGGTTCTGGAAAGTGCAACCGAAAAACGCTCTTTCTTGAAAGAACAGGTTGTCATTTATGGTTGATTGAACTGGTTTCTTTTTTCTTGCTCTTGATTTACTCAATATTTGATTGTTTTTTTACAACACTTGTAGAAATTTATTATTGAACTTTTCGCTTAAGAGCAGATTTCTTTTAAATAGAATCAAGAAAAGTTGAAGCTCAAGAACAATTTGAACTGTTGAAATAAAAAAATGGGTAATAATGGAATTTTGAATCAAAATGCTTTCCAATGGGCAGGATCCTAACGAACGCCCCAGATCATCCACAAGGATCCGAGAAACCATAACCTTCTTAATCTTAATCGCTTTTCATCGCGGCACGGTAAAAAAGGACACCAAACATATCCAATATCAACCTCATAAAGCTTTCCATTTGCTGCTGAAGCTTTTACCAATCACACAATCGAATTTAGGACCCATAATGAACGAAGCTGAAAACACATTTACGACCCGATCATCCCGTGCTTAATCAGGTAAAAAATTGTCCCATAATTTTGATACATACATATATAACACGAAAAAGGAAGAGCTTTTTTTATTATTGAAAATACACACGTGAGAAAACTCATTTGCTGGGATGGGAAAAGGTACGATCGTAAAACTGATTTCCTCGCCGTCTACGTACGTTGGGACGACGTACGAGGTTGTGGAGAATTATATTTCGATTAATTCATCCTACCGTGTACATCACACTTTGCCCTATTTACACTTTGATGATTGCTTTCGTACTTGGCACCAGCGATAAATGAGATGCTTCGTGCTTCGTTGAGCAATACCGAGGAATTTGGAAGATGGAAACACTCATTATTTCGCCAGGACCAACATTTCTTTCGCTAGAAAGGCAATATCAATCAATCATTTTGCAATTCTTTCCCGTATGAATCGTGTAAAATAAATACGGTTTTGCGGTATGCAACCCACCGATGGTTGGAAAAGGATTTAAAAAGGCTGCCCATTTTTTTTTTGGTGTGACTTTGGTGCCGCCGCACGCTTATGATCGCTGTACCAGAAAAGCTTTGCCGTCAACCGAATCACCGCACATTGAGCAGCTATTCTGCGGATACAAAAAGCAAGAAAAAAAACGCCAAGGAATAAGAATTGTGTTGGAAAATCCTTTTCCACGCGTTGCTATTCACAACAAACACCGGCGCGCTATGTGATGGGATTGAGAAGAATTGGTGCAGTGGAAATTCCTCCATTGAATAACGCAACTATTTTGTGCTGGTTTCATGTGAAGTCTTTGTAAAGGGATATAAAGCATATCCTTTTACATTCTTCGGTACATTCTTCCATACAACAAAGCGAATGTATCGTATTGGGTGGAAATTTCGAATAGAAAATGTATAATGGTGGTAGAGCCAATGTTGACAAAATGTTGTCGCTAAGCTCTTTCGAATCGAAGGAGCGAGAACGAGTTGAAAGAAACAAGTGTAAGATGAATTGTGCTTTGAGAATATGCCAGTAGAAACACATTTTCGTATCAAAATCATTGGATTGGTTTTAAAGGGAGCAAAATCTTCTATACCACATCTTTCAAATTAATTTCAAACAAAATAAGCTTCAGTTACTAATAATAACCTTAACAAACAATATCCCAAAAACTCCTCAAACCCCCATTTTAAACAAAGCACTATAGCACACCGAACAATTCCTCCACAACCAGCATACACCCGAAGCAAACTATTTCCATTCCGGGCAAAAATTGAATTACTAGGCTCCATTTTGTTGGCAGGATGAGCAGTCGACTAAAATATGGTTAGCTTTCAGCACCTGTTCCACCACCAACCGACCTGCTAGGACACCGAGTCTGCGGAAATTTTCCATTTGTGCCGATGCTACGCTCAATTACCTTTATCACACCTTTTTAAACAGTAGAATGACTATTATAGTAATTTTCAATATAGAAAATATGATTATCATTGTTACCGGAGCGTGATCGTTCGGTGCTGGTTGGAGTGTTTCCCCGTGAGGACAACCGCTTGATGATGGGATGGGCAGGGGGGTATGAACGACAACACATACAACGAGGCTGCGCAACAATGGTGGTCGGCACACGGCAGGTTTGTCACCTTGTCTATTTACTTCTCCGAACTTCTATGTGCTTGGCATTACCTTAGGCACAGCTCGTTCGTTCGTTCGTTCGTTGTTTCTCGTTTGCATATTGTGACGTTAGTGGCATTTCCCCCACGGTGGTAGGAGCCGTGAACGTTCTACAGCAAAGGTGTAGAAACACGTTTCACAACGCATAAGGAAAGTATGCTCCAAGCGAAACATTTTCAAGAGCGACTGAAGAGAACAGCTGGAGTATAATTAGATTTGAAAAAAAGGAAAATTGATTGATTTCTAACGCATTTTTGGAAGCATGACAATTTAATTAATAATTTATTACTTAAGGATAGCATTTCATCCAAAAACTTATTTTTTCAGCATAAAATATTTACGATAAGTTCCATTGAACAACATATAAATTCTAACAAGTTTTAATTTTATGTTTTATTTCACCAGTTATTTGCTGTAGCAATATAATTCTACTAATTTATCCTACTAGTCATACTTAGTCACGAACTATAGGATATTTAATGATCTCCAATGTTTTTTTACTTGACATTTGTTTGTATCCCAGACCGCATACTTTTTAAACACCAATATATTCCCGTTTTCTATTTCTAGCCAACAAGCTGAAATTTCAGCAAATCACTGGAACAATATTAATCATGCGGGTTGTATCCATTTGACAATTACCAACAAAGATGCATTTTAAAATCGTTTCATTTTTTCTGTTTGAAATGGGTTATAGTACGTTTAATAAATTTTACAACATCAAATCAAACAGTTTTTAATCTTTCTTTACACAGTATATATCCTTCAACAAAGCAAAAACAATCATTCATGCGCTAACCTGTTCGAGCATGCAACGAACCCAGAATTGTTTGCTTTTTTCAGCCTGATATAATCTAGGCTGAACATTTAAGGATAGTTTGGCGTGAGGTTTTGTAGTGTTGACATAAGTTCAGCCGCCAAGTGTCAAAGACTAATATCGTAAAACCACCTATGTACAGTTTTTCTGTCGGCCTTTTTTTACAAATAGTACAGGGTTTTCCAAGTCACTTTCGCATGTGCACATCATTATTCACCTCCTCCAAGATGTTTTTCAACAGCTGTGAAATGATGTATTTGAATCATAATACAATTTCAGCTCTTACACATGATTTTTAACACATCACAAAGCACTGTCAAATTCAATCCAGCTTGAGACGTGTTGAAAATCATATAGAAGAACTGAAACATCACAGGGTTTTCCAAGCCAGTTTCAAATGTAAACGTTGTTATTCATCGCGAGCAAGATGTTAATGCACATCAATTTGATATTTAATTTCCATCATTATAATTTTTAATTTCATCAGCATGATTTTCAACACATAACAAAGAACTGTCAAACTCAATCCAGTTTAAGCCGTGTTGAAAATCATGCTGATAAAATTAAAAAATATTGTGATGGAAATGAAATATCAGATTGATGTGGATTAACATGTTGCACGCGGTAAATAAAAATGTTTACATTCGAAAGTGACTTGAAAACCCTGTATTGTGATGCAAATACAGCATTTGACAGCTGTTGAAAAACATCTCCAAATCAATGAAACATTTTGTAGACATTGAAAATGAGTAAAATGATTATGGCTCTTTATAAGACGAACTATGCATAACACAAACATTAAAATAATTATAATTTGTTTAAGTGTTATAAAAATCCACTACAGTTAAACACATTATTTATTAATTAGATAATGTATATACAAACTGGCTAATGAATGAAGAACAGATGTCAGTTGAGAAATTCAGTTTTCAGGTTGAATAGATCAACGATTCCTATTTTTAACCAATATGTTACTGCAATTCATCAATATGATATTCAACACTTTGGATGCATGCATTTGGACCTCCATCCGGATGATTTTAATCATGCAACACGCACTTTAACCCAACCGAGTTACACGTTGTTATGTTTATACTGTCCTGTAAGTGTATGTATTGTTGAAAATCATCTTTACAAAACAAATAAATTCAAAAATAGTCCTCATGATACCGTAATTGTTATGATTTCACCATATGCCATTTTTATGTACCAATCATGAAGCAAATTATTTCGCAGTCAACCTTTTTTTCTCGCATCGCTCTTATAGGGCACAAAACAACAACAATGTAGCAGAGATGTGCGAGAATTCAAACGGCGAAAAGCCTAACGAACCGTACCGTAAATGAAAATGAGTTTTCTCCGCTTCCCTACATAAACACGGTTTGTACTGAATCGAATCAGCACAGTAAAGAGACAGCATACACATGCAAACACTGTGTTACTTGCAGTAGTAACGTCCGCCATTGACCGGTCGTGGTATGAAACAAACCAAACCAGAAGAACGGCAAATAACAACTGTAATCACATTGAAAATGGCATCATAGCACTGCTTGCCTTTCCCCGCCAGGCATAGAGAGGAGGTGGAAAGTGTCATAAAGGTGTGAAAATTGAAATTGTTCCAAACAATTTTTCCATCCCGCCCTAGCGCTTCTCTCGCTCGCCGCAGTTCGCCGGTACATTGGATCGTCCCGCGTGTTTGCGACATCAGTTATCATGCATCAAACATCAACTAGCAAAATAAAACGATTGCAAACGAAACATACAGAGCAATAGAGAGAGAGAGAGAGAGAGAGAGAGAGAGAGAGAGAGAGAGAGAGAGAGAGAGAGAGAGAGAGAGAGAGAGAGAGAGAGAGAGGAAATAAAAAGACACAAACATCCGCTTCAGGGATTAGAAAGGGGCACCATGCGTGATAAAAAAAACGGGGGACTCCAGAGAAAAACATTCACAACCGTCGTCCTTGTCCGCGGGGTGGCGTTTATTTTCAACATGAGCGCTTTTGTCTATTCCGCAGGGTATTTTTGCATTCGAGTGGTTCGTCGTTATGTTTGAGTGATTTTTTCCAATTTTCCACCATTTTACTATGATGCCGGCTTGTCGTTTAGTCGGTCCAGCCCCACAACAACCGGCAACAAAAAAGGGAACCACCGAAGTCACCCCATCAATGCACCCCATCCGCCCATTATCGCCACATGGGCACTCATGGGCGCCCCTCGAGGGAGAGAGGACAGCTGTACGAACTGAAAGCATTTCCACGCTCGCCCAATGGCTGTGTCAAAAGCAATTTGTCCACCATTTAGCTATCATATTTGCCGGCATCTGATGGACTTTGGCAATGCTATGATACAGTACCGTTGGGTACTGCTGATCGTAGGCGCCCGGATTCGGTGCAAGGATAATATGATTAATGCTCATTTCGCGGAATGGACGTTGGTTCGCTTTTGGTAGTTTTTTTATTTTTTCATAATGGAACAAGGGATTTTTGGTTTTTACCAAAATTTAAACTATAATCGTTTATGACTCTATTTCCAAAACAAAAAAGAGTGTACTAAAGCATGATTTTACGATAAAATACTGTTGTTTAAGACAATAATAATAAATTTGGTGAAATATTTCATCATACACATTTACGTCATACATCATTTCAATAATGAAACGGAAATTTTTAAACTTTTTTTTAACTTATTTCAAAATTGTAACTTATTTCATTATTCCCACTGTGTAAAATGTATTCAGATGCAGCTGATAGTCCTAATTACTTAACAGTGTGAAATATTTAAACACAAAGAAATGTTTCTTATAGATAGCACTAAATTTAAATACAAATAAAATAGTTTTTTCTGAGTCTTTTAAACTAAAAATACTCATCAATATTACAAAATTAATATTAAGAACAGAATATATAATAATGCGATGTTAAATAAATATCATACCAATGCCGCTTTAACTACTTACTTAACAGTCTCTCAGGTATCACGGCTCTTTGGGAAAACATGTTCAACAAATAAATACGTCTAAATTTTTGAATTTTGGAGTAAATAAGCAAAACTGCCTTTTACACGAATTGAAACAATAAAAATCTTCGTAACATAATATGTAAATATTAAAAAAAAAAGTGCGCTGGTAGTCTAATAACATTATTATTCATCCAGTTGCATGAAATATTTCAACAAAAGCAACCTCCTACTGCAAATTGAATTAAAATGCTCTTTAAAAAAATTCCTAATTTCTCAATATTCATTCCCGAAGGTACTGCGCATTGCTCATTGTGTTTTTTTTAACAAAATGCCAACTATTTTATTTTTTGTTTTAATAAAAAGGAAAAATCTCTTTATAAAAAAAAACAACAACCAAAATGCTCTCAGTGTCTGTAAGACATAACGCAAAAACTGGGGCACAATCCCTCAAAAATTAAGAACGTTCGTCCCATCGTCCACCACAAACCAAAACCGTACTTACGTGATAGTAAAACTAAGGATTACCGCTTTTTTCTCTCTCCTTCACTCGTTATGCTAATGTAGCACGTTTAGCAACAAAATCCCGCGACGGTGGCTCTTTGTTAGTGAATCGTGCGTAGCTGTGGAAACAACAAAAAAGGGTGGACCAAAATGGTCCGATTTAGTAGGTAAGATGGGAATGCCTTAGCGCGCGATGGCTCATGAACGGTGAATGGCACTTACGTTTCCCTGTACTTGGCAATGTCCCGCGGCGAGAGTGACGGTCTCGTGCTACTAAACGCTTCGGCTAGATGGCGCTGGCTCACCGTTATCTGCTCAGGCACTTTCTACAACAACAAAAAATGACGAGAAAACAAAATCATTAGGACCACCGGCAGACGATCAAGGTCCTATTCTTATGATATTTCACACACACAGCGAGTGTGTATGTTGTCGGAGTAGAACATTTTCATCAACGCCTTACAACCCAATATCGTAAGCATCACCAACGACGAAGACGACGGCAACGCTCATCATAATAATCGTTGAGAAATATTAGACTGCTAAAAAACGAACGTACGAACGAACCGGCAGCTAAGCACTGTCTTTATTTCTATCGCCCGGCTGCCACGCTACCGCTATCTTCACATATGCATTTACATAATCGGCAGCTCATCATCGGCTTTACACCGAGCAACAGTGAAAGTGCAGCTGTATCAAGAAAAGACCGCCAGCAGCAGGGGATATCATAAACCCCTTCCCCAAAGCACGGTGTGTCACACCGCTGAGCACGCTGGGAAAGAATGATCTCGAGAACAATCTCCTCGACACAAACAACTTCACCTGCGAGCTCCAACACATTACGCCCCACCAGAAACGCTCGGGACAGAATGATCCGTTTACACCAAGTTCACTTTGTCACAGGATATTAAGAGTCGCGTACAACGGTACGGACGCGACATCCACAGCTAATATCACTTAGCTCGCGACACGGGAAACGCGGAAAAAGCGCTTATCTACGCGTTCGCGCTGCGAAAGTTTTGCCACGAACGTTGCGTTCCGCCGCCGCCGGAATGGATGGAAAGTAATTAAGCCTTCCTTACCGCACCAGCTTTCCACACGAGCACTAGGGCTTGGTGCTGATCCGACGTGGACGTGGACGTGGCCTGACACACACACACACAAAGTCAACGAAAAGAAGGGACCCGTGCATCGCAAAAGTCGTTCCAAAGACGTTAGCGAATAATTAAAATCCTGTAATTAAACGCTACTCAGTTTCATGGTTCCATTCTCGCTCACGAGTGAGCCGCCTTGCCCGTTGGGATGTGGTTAGATAAGCAGACGTGGCATCAACTGTACGAACGGGGTTTGGTGCATTATTGCTATTAAAAAGGGGCGCTGCTTCGGCACTCGGTGATTATCATTCAGCGAATAAAACGCGGAACAAAACCGACAAACCGGATTGATGGTTTCGATAAAGAGAGAGATTTAGTTTCAATGACACTTAATAATCAATAGGAAACCTTCCGATGCTTAGAGCGAGTTCTTACGTAAATTATTGGATTTGCATAATTTACAAAAGTTCCAAATTTCTGTCCTTTTTAACATCGTGGTTTTTTAGAGTACTTTTCTCCTATTTGGTAAGAAAATTACGTAAAATCGTTTGGACTTTACTTACCTCTGGATCATTGCTAAGACACTCCTGCACCGCCAGCATGTTTGCCGTTGTTAAAATGCTTCTAATGTCCGCTCCGGTGTAGTATTCCGACTTTACTGCAAACTCGCGCAAATCAACGTCCTTGTCGAGCGTGAGCGATTTGCTGTGATTGCTAAAAATCTCCAACCGGGCAGTCTTTGCAAACGAAAAAGCAAAAAAAAAGTTACCATTTTGGTGACAATCCTTTTATGATCACCTGCACTTACCACACCCGGCAGAGTGCATTCCACCAAACGATCAATACGCCCGGAGCGCAACAGGGCCGGATCGAGCAGCTCGGGCCGCGAGGTCGCCCCTATCACAGTCACGCCCTGCAGCCCCTCCACACCGTCCAGCTCAGTTAGCAGCTGATTCACGACCCGATCCGTCACGCCGGTCGAATCGTGGCCACGGCGCGGCGCCAAGCTGTCAAACTCGTCGAAAAACAGCACACAAGGTTTAGCACTGCGCGCCCGATCGAACAAATTGCGCACATTTTCCTCGCTCTGACCGATGTACTTCGCCAGCAGCTCGGGACCCTTCACCGAAATCATGCGCAGATTCCACGTTTTGGCCAATTTCGATACTGAAATAAGATGACTTTATAAAATTGAACCATTTTCTACATCGAAAGCAATTTTAAAGCACACACCAAGATACGTTTTTCCCGTTCCGGGCGGCCCAAACAGCAGTATGCCGGCCTGATTCCGGAGCGGCGATGCTTCAAAAATCTTCGGAAAGCGGGTCGGCCACATCAGCACCTCCTGGAACACCTCGATCGCACCCTCCAGGCCCGGCACTTTATCGCCCGGCACCTCGTCGTCCTCCTCCTCCAGCTCGTCGGTCGCCTGCTGTTTGTGGTTCTCGATGCCCACCAAACAGTACCGATTGGTGACGTCCAGCGCCTCTGACACCATCGCCTCCGTCACGAACGGGAACTTGCCGTCCTGCTTGTACGCGTAAAACACGGCCCGATCGACGAGCTGCACCAGGCTGCCGATGGCGTACCCTTCCGTTTGATTCGCGAGCCGCTTCCAATCAATGCGCCGGTCCAGCTTGCACTGCCGCTGGACGAACAGGCTTTTCAGGGCCGCTTCCCGATCCGCCTTGTCCAGGTTCGGCAGCTTGACGTGCTGCTGGAAGAGATGGTAGCCGCGGGACGAGTGCAGCCGGCGGTTCAGGTTGGAAGAGCTGCTGATCGACGCGATGACCGCGATCGGATTGTTGCCGGTAAACTCTTCGATCTGCTTGCGAATCATGTCCGACACTCTGTTGCGGAGAGAAAAAGGAGGATTTAAAAAACGAATTCGACCAACATTAAAGATCGGCGACGACCTTACTTATTGTGATATTCAGCATCCGGTGTGTTCTGATCGCCCGGCTGGTGGGCTAGCACGTCCAATCCGTCCATAAACAGCACCGCGGGACTGTGGAACATGCACAGGTAGAGAGCATGCCGCAGATCCTTCTGTATCGAGTCCGGTTTGCGGCCCTTGTGCTTGGCACAATCGAACGTGGTCGAGAAACAGTAGAACGGCACTTCCGCCAGTCGTTTCAGTATGTTGTCGCACACCGTTTTCCTTCCACTCTGTGACGATCCTACAAGAGAAAAGGGGAACATAATTAATAAATTAACAATTAAACCAAGAAAGCAATTGATTACAGAGGAACTACCCCCGAGGATTTGTTAATTCCAAGCGCAAATCATCATCCTTTTCCAGTGTAATCACTTACAATGGTGTGAATAGAAATACTGCTCCGGAAATTTATGAATTATTCGCTAGGCGATTCCAAGACACATTCCGCTGTAACGTCACCGATCCCAATTTAAACAGAACTGCACACCAGTTCGTGCCATCAACCCATGCCTTCCGGTTTGCAATGAAAACTCGATTAAGGACGCTATTGACAGGCTAAAGCCTTCACTCTCACCGAGCCCGGACGTCATTCCTGCATGCATGAAAAAAAAACGACGCCTCGTTGCGAACAGGAGTCTTTCCCGCGTCTTGGAAAGTCTCATGGCTGGTACCCATCCACAAAAAAGGCGATAATGCTGCTGCCTCCAACTATCGTGGAATCAATTTCCTCTACGCCTGTGCTAAAGTCTTCGAGTTGCTCGATTACGAACCGCTCCTAGCCAGTGTTTCGAATTATATACGTCCAGTTCAACACGCTTTCACACCCAAAAGATTCACAACAGTAAGCATCTGGCACACCGCGATAGATGCGGGGATGCAAGTCGATGCAATCTACACAGACATCAAAGCGGCATTTGATTCAATCCCGCACTCAAGCCTACTAAAAAATAGGATTTTTGGGGCTCCCCAGCTCGACTATGGCATGGTTGGGATTCTTTCCCTGGTTGGGACTCATAATCATTGCTGCAAAATGTCATGGACATCACGAGATTTTCACCAACAAAAACAATGAACATATCCGTCCGTGGTAGCTTGAAGCTCATTGCTGATGCTCAATAAAAGTGTGTCATGACATGCCGAACGCGACATGCGAATTCTTGAGTTCAACGCGATACTCTGACTGACAAGCTTAGCTTAATGCCGGCGCAAGCATAATCATGATTTTTTTGGCTGTGAATAGCGCTGCCAAATGCCATTGTTTCAGTCACCAACACTCATGACTTTCGTTTCAGTCATCTGCTCAAATCAGCTCACGTACACAACTGAGATGATCAGAGGTGAAATTCAAACAGTTGGTAGATCAATCACAAGCTTGATGACATTTTGTTTAGCACCCAACTCTTGATCACTCACTTGGTCACAACATTTTCTGTCGGTGACAATCACGACATTCTTGGAATATACTTCGCTTGTGGTCCCAAGCACAAAATGAGCATTCTTTTTCGCCGTGTCTGCTTTTATTATCCGTCGGGTCAAACAGAGCGAGAAAACATGCTCATTTTATTTCTTGGAACCACTCGCAAGTACCGTATATCTCCCATGACTATTGTGATAATCACCTACAGAATATGTCACGACCAAGTGACTGACCAAGAGTTGGTTGCATAAAATGTGGCGAAGCATGTGATGGTCGCACCAACTGTTTGAGGCTCACCTATGATTATCAAAGCAGAGCTCGTGACGCGGACAGGATTTTGTTTCAGTCAGAATTTGTCATGACTATGTCAGTGACATTTTGCTGAACAGTAAAAAAGTGAAGACAAAGTGACTGACCAAGCTGATGGTCGCAAAAATGTCACGAAGCATGTATTGGTCACACCAATCGTTTTGAGTATCACCTCTGGTCATCACAATTGAGTACGTGACGCTGACATGAATTTTGTTTCGGTCAGATTTTGTTTATGACATTGACAGTGACATTTTGCACTACTGCTCATAATCCTCTCGTCAGCTAAAGGTATCTTCAGGAGTGCCCCATATATGAAACATCTTTCACTCGCACTTCCTTGCCAATTGTCACCTGATGTATGCTGATGGCACTAAACTGTTTCTCCAAGTTCAAACTTCTAGCGACCGAGCAGGCCTACAAAGCATTTTGGACTCTTTCTTCGTGTGATGCACAAGTAACTGCCTCGAGCTCAGCATCGAAAAATGTCGAAAATCGAAATGAAAATCGAAATTACACTAGCGAGTAAGCACAGTGTCCCCCGGCATTTAGAACATGTTATATCTAGAGACAATCATCTAGTAGGTCTATTTACACAGCTAACTAAAGAACTACGCGACCCAACAAATATGATAATGCTTTACTGCTCCTTAGTTTACTGCTCCAGCCTGCCATGTCTCAGTTATCTGGTGGCCCATTGCATCCCGTCAACTGGCACGTATCGAATCCATCCAACGGAAAGCCACCAGCCACGCTTTACGCCGATGGAATAATAACGATTACAGGACTCCCTGCGCCCTGCTTGGAATTGAGTCCCTCGAAGAGCGCCACCGTAACGCACAAAGTTTTTAGTCGTTCTGCTAAACTTCCGTATTGATTCTCCCATTCTTCGATCGAAAATAAACTTATACGCTTCAACTAGAACACTTCGTCCCCGCGATCTTATCGCCATCGCGAACCGTCGTACACGGTTTGCTCGTTTAGATCCGCTCTACCTTATGTGCAATGAGTTTAACTCCGTTTGCTCTCTTTACGAACCCGGTATGTCCCGCAACTGACTCGTGCGCCTCTTGCGCAGCTCTCTTACGTAATTACTCAAAATTATTGTAAATTTTGTAATGCGTATGCGTATTTTGTAAATGTATTGCGAATTAAATAAATGAAATAAATGATTACTCTCACCTGCAATGAACATATTGCACTGCTGCGGTACCTTACACCGTGCATCCAAACACAGTGCGTACTTGAGCCGATCGGTACACTCCTCCACGATGCGTTCAATCTTTTCGATCTTCACCAGCTTACATTCCTCAACCGATTCCGCGTCCTTAAGCGCAGCCGGCTTCTTTTTGCTCCCATCCACATCCGAGTACCCTGCTACCGGTTTCACCTCACCGGTACAGCAAATCTTGCTGTGCCGCAGTATCGTACTGTTGATCAAGCAGTACTTTAACGCCGGTGGCTGCAGCTTTAACGTAAGATAGTACTCCGGCAGCTTAAACAGCTGCTCCTGGTTCAGCAGCAGCGCATGGATCTTCGAGTTGTGCAGCACAAACTGTTTAAACTTCTCCACAATGTCCTCCTCAATGATCGGCGCTACTTTCGTCGCCGGGAGCAGCTCAATCCGATCCACTATGTTGAGCGCGTTGCGAATGGGTTTGAGCGTTACCTTCTCGCCGTGATTTATTTCAAGCTGCTCCATCAGCCGATCGTTTATTTCCACCGTCGGGTAAGCATTTTTAGGGAACCGTTCACCATCCACCGCCAGCCGCACGTTCACGTAGTACTCCCGGTTGTCGTTCGTCGTTAGCAGGAACGGTTTGTTAATGTCCATCGTCGCGGGCACGTTCTCCTTCGTCGTGTGGATGTCGCACAGCTGCGTCGTGCTGCGCCGACTGTTCCACACGCCCCGAATCACCCGAAACTCGTACACTTTCGCCACATTCTGGCCGAGCGTTTCGATCAGCCCATCGAGGTGGACCGTTTTGCTCGGCTCTCGCTTCGGGCTGTCGATGGGGCTCGATCCCTGCTCCTTCGGGGAAGCAGCAGGTGTTTCGTACGCCATAAAGTTCGCCATCGATTTGCTGGTCTGCAGCCGATTCAGGTGGCGTTCGAGGTCTTTTTCGAAGGAAGAATTGCGCACCGCCGTTTGCGCACTCATGCCGGCCACCGAACCGGACGATGAATTACTTCCACTGGTGGAGGATCGTTGAAGCGAGTTTTTGGGAGGCAGGCCCGGAAGGATTCCATTCTCCTTATTGCCTTCGAGCGTTTTCTGCCACGACATTGGCCGCTTTTTGACACTTTCCGCCGCGGACAGTATGCCGGGATCGTGTGAAGGGGCGGTGCTGGAAAGGGTGGTTCCTGCCAGACCGTTCTCTAAGGCGCTGATGTACTCACTCGACTTTTTGCGCTCCATGTTGCGCTGCCGGACGAGTTCCGCAATGTTTAGGTTGGTGTTGCTGCGCGTAAGCTTCGGTATTTCCGGCTTGGCGGTGCTGTTCAGCCCGGGAAGCTTTTTGTATGGTTCCACCACCAGCTCGGTATCGTTTTCCAACCGGCCAAAGGGCAGCGTGGGAATTATGAATTCTGTAGATGAAAATATGATTAAAATTGCTTTCTTCTATGAACAATTGATAAGAATGTTCTTACTTATTTTGATTTTAATGCTTATTGAATCATTGATCCACACGACCAGATTCTGTCCTTTCGTGACTATCCTCGTTTGATCGAGCAGAATTGATTGAATGCGGCTGCTGCTTATTTGCTGAAAAAACACCAAAAAACAAACCTCTTTAAAAACCGTCGCATTCCTAAACGCGGAAAGGCGACACCAACCGACCAACACACACACTTACCAACATTTCCCAGTCCTTTTCGCTCGCGGCGCTCACCTCCACCCGCTTCAACGATCGCACATCCATGATCATCGCCACCATCACGGCGTCGCCCTCCTTCAGGTCCATCGAGCGGGCCACCTGCGCGTTGATGCCGATATGGTTCTCGGCCAACCCGCCACCCCCGTACGGGGCCCACGACACGTAGTACGTGTCGATGCGATGCGTCAGACAGAGACACCCGTTTTTCTAAAAATAAACCCAACATACCAGCGCCCCGGCCGCGGCCCCCACACGCGGGACACCACCGTTATGAAAGATAGTTTATTAGCAATAATTGAGGAATGTTTTCGGGGGTAAAATGTGGGCGATAAAAAATGGACCCTTAGAAAGACATGAACCACAGGTACTTGGAAGGTACTTTTTGTTACTTACATAGCTCGAAAGCATCCGGTAGTAGCTGTCCGGTAGCGTGACATAATTGTTTCGGAACGGCGAATAGGAAACGGTCAACGATCGACGGAACATTTCTCGCAGCGGACGGAGCGGCACACCCGGCGTCGGTTCTGTTAACACTGAAATTAACACGAAACAGAATGCGAGATGTAACCTTTGAACCTTATTTCCTCGTCACTACCACAAGCACGATGTACTAACCCAACGAAATTTATGCCGTGTAGTGGGAAGACTCGTAAATAGCAAACCGATAACTTATCGCGGCATTTGTTTTGAACCCGCACGAACAGCTGATGGGGAACTGTCACTTGTGCCCAAAGAGCATTTTCGTGCAGCCAGTTCCGTCAAACTGTCAAATTTGACGTTTAGAAGCATTGGCAGGGTTTTTATTTACATGAAATAAAGTAATTGTTATTGTGTATTTTTACACATTTTTTATGCAACTAGTTAATTTGGCCAGGTTGCAGGGCTACATAACTAAATTTAAAAGATTCTCTTTAATATCAAGAGAACGCGAAAATGTATGGTCTCGAAGCCCAATTTAAATTAAGTACTTATGGAGACCCTTTCAAAGACCTAAACCAAAACCAAACCCATGCTGATTCTACCACTAATACACAACCTTTTCTAGTTCAAAACTGCACATGACCGAAACCCGGTCCTAAACCTGATACTGAACCAATATCGGTTCTGGAACCTATCATGACCCAACCGCCACAGATTAAGCTTAAACGACTGGAAAATGAAATATCCATAGAAAAAAAAACGAAAGCTCCATAGCTTCATTGGTTTACTCAATAGATGGCGTATAGACTCATCATTATATTGCTGTCCTGATCTTGCAATGTGTTTCGACAAGTTTCATCTAATCATGACCTATATAGCCTTCTAACTTTCCGAGCAAAAATCTATATGAATGGTCGTGTGGTCAAATACGTGGGTATCAACACCAACGACCATTGCTCAAATCTCACTTGCTTCAGTGCTGGTGGTTTCCGTTGGAGTTTAGTATTTAAACAATCGTATCGCCGTTCTAGTTCTAGCGATGCATAACTTCAATGCGAAACCATACAACAGTACAGAGGAAATGAGAAAGCTCTCCTCCAAGCGATGAAGCTCAACTGGTTGGGGTATCCCACCAACAGATAGCGCCACCAGCTTTTTTGCTATTTTTAGAATGCATGAGTCGTTTGGCGTCTGCTAAACGAAGTCTTTCTATATTCCGTTTAGGTAAAGAACTTGAGTCGTTTAGAAGCCGTTTAGTGGTCGTTTAGTGGATTTGTGGCACTTGGGAACTTTTGGAAAGATTGCAATTTTTTTCATTTGACAATTCATGGAAATAATTGTACTGATTTGATAAATGAACTATCAAAAATAAAAATTCGCGCAACTCGAATTCGCGTAACTCGAGTGTCACGTAACTCGGGGGAAAACTGAATGTTAATTCTTCTTTAGACAGTTTAACCGAATTCTGATAAAAAAAATAAAATAAAAAAACAAACAAAAAATATCAAACAAACTGTCCTGCACATAAAGTAACCCCTACGAACCCTGCCTGCACTGGCCCTTTTTGACGTGACTTTGTTTTGGTTTTCCGTAGCGTGAATGTCGTGAATATTACTGCCCTAAAAGCTGCCGTGTGTTTTTGTAAGTAAAAAGTACACAAAAAGTTACCCCTCCCGTTTACCATTCCGCCCCCAAGAATATGGTCATCTTGACGATGGACTCCGAAGACGATGAAGATCTGGACATCGATTGGAACAACATTGAAACGATCAAAAAGTTCGATTCAGGTAACCTTCGGCCTGAAGGTTTCAGTATTTCTGCAGAATATTCTAGAAAATGCTCGAACTTATACGAATTCTGTACCGTTTATCTAGCAGGCTCCACGAATCTGCTGTCCATCGTGACGCGAACCACTGCCGAGCTGCACAGCAATGAGCGTTCGCTGCAGACGCGCATTGCCACGAAAGCGTCCGCGCCGGTCAGCCTGCTGGTGGAGAGCCTGCTGCAGCAGCTGTGTGCCCTGCTCGAGCCGGATGCGGAGCGGTCGCGCGTTCTCTACAAAACCATCTGCGACCGGTTGCATGCGGTCAATCTGATCGACGAAACGTACACGATGGGCGAGTTCGAGATGATGCGCAGTCAGTACCAGAAGGCGCTGTACCATCTCGTTAGCATTGCGCGGGGGCGCGATCTGCCCGTTGTGCTGCCGGATTTGCAAGAGTATTGGCCACTGCCGGCGGGGCTGGAGTGGTCCCGGTACTATCGGGAGTTTGAGGAGCTGTCGTTCATTGCCGGTGGAGGGTTTGGCAAGGTTTACCGGTCTCGCAACAAGCTGGACGATATTGTGTACGCGGTGAAGAAGGTTACGATTCGGTCGACTACTATCAAGAACGTGCTGGTACATCTGGCGGAGGTGAAAACGTTGGCGAGCTTGAATCACATCAACATCGTACCGTACAAAGCGGCGTGGCTCGAGCCGTTAATGTCCCCGGGGAAGAACAGCGTTAACAGTACGTCGACAATGGATGAAGCGGATGGATCAGGCTCTTCGGAGGAAGAAGAGGAGGATGAGGATGGTGAAGGAACACGTGATATAAGCGACTCTTTGCGCCGACCCGAGCACGATTCGGACGAGTTTAGCATCCTGTTCGAAAGAAGCAACGGTGAGGAACAGCAGGAGCAGGAGAGCAGCGAAGAGGCACGAAACCAAATAGCGGAAGTTGAGGAAACATCGAGAAGTGTCGTCAGCATTGAAGAGTCCCAGGCACACATTAATCTGAAGTGGGCCACACTGTACATTCAGATGACGCTGTGCCACTTGACACTGCGCGAGTGGCTCGATCAGCGCAACGCTACCGACAACTTTACCCAATTCTATGCCGATTTCTTGCACAACCGCTTGCACAACGAGCTGGGCATTGTGAACTCAATCCCGCGGAATTCGTTCTGTCGCCAAAGCTCACAGATTTCCGACACGACCAACACCGACAGTATGCTGTTCGATAGAGAATCGCCAGTCCGCCGCAATTCGGAACCCTCTAAAGATGACTCGCTGACCGACGGGCACGTGCAGCACCTTGACATCGTGATAGACATTTTCCAGCAGCTGCTCAACGGGCTAAACTACATTCACTCCCGCGGCATCGTTCACCACGACATAAAACCGAGCAACATTTTCGTAAGCCTTTCGCACCACGACTCCAAGCTGTGCATCCAGCTGGGCGATTTCGGGCTAGCTTGCCCCCTGCAAAGCTCCCACGTTGGCGTTGGCTTCGGTACACCGCTCTACGCCGCACCCGAACAGCTTGCCGGGCAATGCGACCCAAAGTCGGACATCTACTCGCTTGGTATCATTCTGCTCGAACTGCTCGTACCGTTCTCCACCGACATGGAGCGGGCGGAAACGATCAAACAGGTACGGCGCGGCATATTTCCACCCGATTTGGATCGTGACTTTATCGCGCTGCTGAAGAGCCTGCTGCAGATGCAGCCCGCCAAACGGCCCGGCATGCAGGATCTGGTCGAAGCGGTCAATCGGATTCGAATCAATCGCGATCGAGTGATTTCGGAGCTGCGCCGCAGCTTGTCGCTGCGGGAGGAGGAGATCGCCTGTTTGCGCACGCAGATCGACGAGCAGCAGCGTGCTCAGCACGAGACGGAGGAGGAGCGGACGCTGCTGGAGCAGCGTACCACGCGGTCGCTGATCGTGAAGGAGCAGGAGCTGATCTACATGAGCATGGAGATGCAGAACAAGGAGATTCAGCTGCGCAGCAAAGACATGGAGCTGCGCAGCAAGGACGAGGAGATCAAGAAGCTGAAGGAGATGCTTCGCTCGTACCAGGAGCGGGAAGAAAAGGCACAGCACCAACAGCAACAGCAGGAGCTACAAGATGTGAGCAAACGACCGTAAGCGACCTTGCCTTCATCCAACTTTTACGGTTGCGACGGTAACAGTAGCTCACTGGGATATTTAAGCAATGGGAAGTTTCGTTAAATTATTAGTGTGTCCAAGCGTCCTATAGGCAAAAGAAGACTTACTTTTAGTTTAAGGTAGGCACGTGTGATACGATGGCGTCAATAAATTGCTCATTCAAACAATTTTTCAATACTGTTCGTTACAAAAGGATGAATCATCCTATGTAGTAGTTCCCAAATTTGGCTCTATTCAGCCCCCAATTTAGAGTATCAGATTTTGCTACTGCTCCAGCGAATAATAAGGGAAAATTTAAAAGCAAGTAATTTTGAGATGCTCCTGAAAATTGTCCAAACTACCAATAGTATACATAGTTTGCAATAAATCATATAATACTTAAGCGCCTAGTTTCAAGACTGGGTTAACTTTAAACTGTTTTAGTTTTCAATTTGCGTCTATCCTAATGTACCATTGTTAGATGATCATTTAACGTAAATTGCTTCTAAATAATGTAAAAAGAAGGGTAACTCTTATTTCTATTGTGATTTTTCAGCCTTTTGTGTGATCAATATTGTTTCTTAATTGTTATACTAACTGTATGAATTCTTTCCTAGGAATTCGCGTCCAATATTTTTTTCATGAACCTTTTGTGCTCGAAGCAAGTGAATGATTTTTAGAAACAATTTGCAAACGACGATTCGATTTTAATGCATGTAATTTTTAATTTTTGCTTTGTTGACGATGTTTCTTACCTACCGCTTAAACAGTTCCGAACAATCATTAAAACCATTCCTCGACTGTTTCAACCATTCTGACCATACCAAAAAATCCGTTGAAAACAGTTCAACTGTCGTTTTTTTCACTGCATTTAGTTTTAGTGATGGGTGTTTCGAAGCGCATCAACGGCTCCGGAACCGGCTCCGATTTTTGGCCGGCGCCGGCTCCAGACCAACGGATCAATGGAGACGGTATTATATGATAGCGTTAAAAAACGAATCTTCTAGAGCGTCCATTCCAGGCGTGATCTCACGACGGGCATTTACGACATTTTATTAAGTCGTACAAGTTGACAACTGTACCATTGGACCGCACCTTAAGTTAAGTACCTTCTGCATTTTCCAACTGATTTTCTCGTTTGAAACTTAATTTTAAAGATATTATTTTAGTGCACTGTGTTAAAACCAGGTCCGAAGTTGTGTGTACCAGGTCGGAGCCGTTTTGCCCATCATTACTGCATTCCAATCTTTCCAAAACCTCGACAATTCCAATCGAAGTTTTGCGATGTTCCGTATTGTTTATAATTTATTCTATGACTTTGAAGAAATCAAAGAAGCTATGAACTATCGTCTTTGATGGGTTAAAACATTGCTAGGATTTCACTACTATTCGCTAGTTATTTTATAACTAAGATGTTATCAGGCAGATACAGTTTTTGTCATTATTGCCTTTCAAAAAAAAAATCAATTTTGTGCACTATTTAATTAGAGCTGAGTTTAATATATTTCTGCGGCCCCCTTTAGTGATGTGTAATCCAGAGTGGAGACATCGATCTAGCGATAGGAATTGAAAAAATAATACAATAAATTAAAGGAAACCAGTTACCTTTGTTGATTAACTAGTTCCAGTATTTAGTTATTAGTATCTATTAGTTATCTAGCTATTAGTAATATTAGTTATTATTAATCTTATCATTATTTATTAGTTGTATTAGTTGTATTAGTTGGTATATTAGTTGTCATTATGATCTTGATGATGATGATAAGATTTTTTCTTCATGTATGAAAATTTAAATTAGCAAAAATATATAAGAAATAGTCAACTTAGGTTTGAGACATACGCGTGCACAAGTGGATATTCGGGATCTATTAGGAGGAATGTACGGTTTGCACACTAACTGGGAGGTCACAACAGAATTCACGCATTGATGATTGTAATTGGCCAATTCCAGATACATGAGATTCACCTGCTTTGGAAGAAAGTGCCCTGGAGCCAACCATTGGCAAAAGTGGAACTGGCCATATGCATGTCGCAGTCGTGTTCTGATAAGTAGTGCGCCTGATCCAGTAGTTGGTTCATGGCGAGCTACGTAAAGAATGCTAGAGAATTCCATTGTATTCGATGGATAAGACCCGGTTTTCTTGATGGAACTATGTGGGTCGTCTTGGGTCTATGACTCGGACAATTCGTCTGAGAGTTTTCTGATGCCACCAATTGCTCGTTTTTTTTCATTACACCGATTAAAGTAAAATTAACTTTTAGATACTTTCGTCCTTCTTAAACCCTATGTTGGGGTAAGAGGTGGAGTTTATCGTCATCATCTAAACGACGGATTAAAATACAGCAAATGATTAAAAGTAACTTGCAAAGATAACTGGCTAGGGTAAGTGTACCAATTGTGGCTATAGCGAACACTATTTTCGCTCTAAAACTCTCTATTTGAATTCTAAAACCACGGAAAGATTTTTCATTTCAAATATGAACATTTTAACACATTAGTACTTCATTAGTTCCGTACTGCTCACTTCCGTTTGTTAAATATCACCCTTTTAACATGAGTTGCCAAGATGTTTGGTATCTCTTACCATTTTGCTAAGAGCAGCACTGTAGGATATTAGCGATTTTCAAGCACCTAACCGTAATTTTATCCTAAAATGATCATTTTGTTGTAACATTTATTATCATTATCATGATTTTATTTATTGACTTTTGGTGAAAATATCCAGCTATGACGAATTGCTAGGAACACTATAGTCATAATTGGTACCTTGAGATGCAATTTTGAACTGAATTTTGTCGAGTATTTTGATAAATAGTGAGTGATAATGCTGAGTGGCTAGGGAACGGTGTGCAGAACAGGCGTGGTAAGCATTGCTACGACATTTACTACAGCTGCCACGACCGCCACCGCGTGCTCGGAACGGGTTTCGCCGTAGGTCCCCGGTTGAAACCCGCAATCATGGATTTCAAGGCTATAAACGATAGGCTATGCACCCTGCGCATGCGAGGCAAATTCTTCAATATAAGCCTCATAAACGTTCACGCCCCTACCGAAGATAAAGAGGAAGAGGAGAAGGACCTTTTTTACGGCCGCCTTGCTAGAATCGTAGATGCGTGCCCCAGGCATGACCTCAAAATCATCCTGGGGGACTTCAACGCAAAAGTCGGTAGGGAGCCAATGTACCGCCAATACACTGGCTGTCACAGTCTGCATGAGCACAGTAACGATAATGGTAGTAGATTGGTCCAGTTCGCCGCAGCGAACAATCTGGTTGCAGTGGCGGATTTAACGGTGCGCGGACTGAGCGGCCGCGGGGGGCCCCGTCAATGTAGGGGCCCCGTGTATGGTAATTCCAGCATATAGAACAATGTGTACAGTAGTCTCAGCAAGAGCTTCTGTGCTAGTTAGGAACCCCATGGATGAAGGGACTCATAAACTATTGGGGCCCAGTACAAGGATTCTGAACACCCCCCCCCCCCCGCGAGCAAACCATTAAAGTGTGTTTGATTCAAAACCTAATGCAACCATACAAGGATATGCACCCCCCCCCCCCCCCCCCCCCGGTCGACACCAAGCGGGGGCCTCCAATCCTTTTAACGCTTAGGGCCCCCCACACCCTAAATCCGCCACTGTCTGGTTGTAGGAAGTACCAAATTTGCGCGGAGGGACATCCACAAAATGACGTGGGCGCACCCGGATGGCGAATCCTTCAACCAGATCGACCACGTGTTAATAAGCCGCCGACGACAGTCGAGTCTGTTAAATGTCAGAACATATCGAGGAGCCAATATCGATTCCGATCACTACTTGGTTGGCTTAGTGATACGTTGTAGAATCGCCCGCCCCCACGCCAATGGGGGTGGAGAAAACACGCAGCCTCGGCTCAACACGGACTCTCTAAGGGACATTACTGTCCAACAGGAATTCAAAGCCGCTTTAGACGAGTCTCTACTACCAGAAAACAGATATGAAACTACGAGCGAGAGGTGGAACGCTCTAAAAACAAAAATAATAAACTGTGCAAGAAATATACTCCCACCACGTCGTGGCAACACCAAATCTGGCTGGTTCGACGATGAATGCAGACAAGTGACCGAACGTAAGAATACTGCATACCGAGCAATGCAGCAACGGCATAGAACGCGGGCATGCGCAGAGGAATATTCACGGCTCAGACGCGAAGAGAAAAGAGTTCACCGCTCCAAGAAGTATGCTTTGGAAGAGCAAAACATGCGGGAACTCGAGCAAACCAGAGAGGCGTACGGACCGACACGAAAGTTTTACCAAGCGATAGCAGGTCACCGAAACAACGTTGTACCTAAGGTAACCTGCTGTCGCAACAAGGATGGAGATCTGGTCAGTAACCAGCCAGAGGTCCTCTCGCGGTGGGCTCAGTACTTTGATGAACTACTCAATGACCAGTTTAGCGAACAGCTAGAAGCGCCACTAGCAGATGGTGACATGCTACTGCCACCTAGCATAGAAGAAACACGAAAGGCTATCCGTCGGCTGAAAAATAACAAGGCACCCGGAACCGACGGAATTGCAGCCGAACTGGTCAAGAATGGAGGTGCACGACTAGAAAACGAGATTCATCAAATTGTTACTGAGGTGTGGGATAGCGAATCGATGCCTTGTGATTGGAATCTCGGCATCATCTACCCCGTATACAAGAAGGGAGACAGGTTGGACTGCAACAACTACAGGGGTATTACGGTGTTGAATACCGCCTATAAAATATTCTCCCTGATCCTTCAGGATCGCCTTGTCCCGCACGTCGAAGAGATAGTCGGAAACTATCAAAGAGGATTCCGAAACGGAAAATCAACCACTGATCAGATCTTCACCATGCGGCAGATCTTGGAGAAGATGGCTGAATACAAAAACGACACATACCATCTCTTCATAGACTTCAAAGCCGCATATGATAGCATAGCCAGGGTAAAACTTTATGACGCTATGAGCTCTTTTGGAATCCCGGCCAAACTGATAAGGCTAGTTAGAATGACTATGACCAACGTCACATGCCAGGTGAGGGTGGATGGAAAACTCTCAGGACCTTTTGCTACCACCAAGGGTCTGCGCCAGGGGGACGGGCTTGCTTGTCTCTTATTCAACCTGGCGCTAGAGAGGGCCATCCGTGACTCGAGGGTGGAGACTACGGGAACCATCTTCTATAAGTCAACCCAGATCCTGGCATACGCTGATGATATAGACATCATTGGTCTGCGGCTCTCCTATGTAGCAGAAGCCTACCAAGGGATCGAGCAGGCGGCAGAGAGCCTCGGATTGCAGATAAACGAGGCAAAGACCAAACTGATGGTGGCAACATCAGCGGGCCCACCAACAAATAATCAGAATCTACGTAGGCGTGACGTGCAGATAGGTGAACGCACTTTTGAAGTCGTCCCACAATTCACCTATCTTGGGTCAAAGGTCAGCAACGACAACAGCATGGAAGCTGAGTTGCGCGCAAGGATGCTGGCTGCCAACCGGTCATTCTACAGCCTGAAAAATCAGTTCACCTCAAAGAACCTGTCGCGACGGACGAAGCTGGGACTATACAGTACCTATATAGTACCAGTACTCACATACGCCTCTGAGACATGGACACTGTCCAAATCTGACGAAACCCTCTTAGCCGCGTTCGAGAGGAAGATGCTCAGAAGGATACTTGGCCCCGTATGTGTGGAAGGACAATGGAGGAGCCGCTATAATGACGAGCTATACGAGATGTACGGCGACCTCACTGTCGTACAGCGTATAAAGCTCGCCAGGCTCCGGTGGGCTGGCCATGTTATACGCATGGAAACGGACGACCCAGCCCGTAAAGTCTTTTTAGGCCGTCCACAAGGACAGAGGAGGCGTGGTAGGCCCAAATTGAGGTGGCAAGATGGCGTGGAGGCGTCCGCCATTAAGGCCGGGATAACGGACTGGCAGACGAAGGCGCGAGACCGTGTGCGGTTTCGGACACTCCTGAGGCAGGCCAAGACCGCAAAGCGGTTGTAGTGCCGGATAAGTAAGTAAGTGAGTGATAATAAAAAATACACTCGTATTCTACACAGTGTAGACTACAAGAAAACATAAAAACTTTTGTGCTTTTTCTCAGTATTTATTTTTACAAGATTAAAATCGGTATCGATATGACATATTATAGCCATAATTGGTACACTTACTCTACCAGAAACTTAGAAAGAGTAGCTAATAAGATTAACTAGCAACTAGTAACTGATTGTCGGATGAAGCTGTCACAAATAATCAATAAAAAGAATTAGTTCTAAATAACTTATTACAACTAAATACTCGTCAGAGTGAAATGTTATTACTTGAAAAGGATAAGGCCAACTAATTACTCTGATTTGTTACTTGGTAGTTATTCATAGCAGGTTGTTTTACCAATTACAGTACCACTTTACCATCTCGACGAGGATCTACTAAGATTTCGACTCCAACCCAAAATTGAATTATAATCTTCAATTTCAAGCGTGTTCCGATGATTATGTATCATCGAATCTTCATGAATCTGGATACATCTAACTTCGTTCGGACTCATCGAAGTCACCTGGACTCAATAGGTCTCAACCGAATTCCTTCGAAAAGATCTAAAATCTGCCAGATTGTATGGTCCAAATTCCAGATTCAATTAGGAAATCTTTTCAACCTCCCTCTGGTTCCAGTACCAGTGTAGGTTACCGTTATAGCACAAGGCACAAACATTCAAGATATCAATTATTGAGGGCAAAAATGATAAAAAAAAACTCAATATCAAAGAAGATTTCAATCAATTTCAAAACTGCACCGATTTCAAACTCTCCCAATAAACTCCACCCAATCAACCGAAGTCACTGGCCCCATTTTCACCGAAAACTCCGCCAGAAAATCCGAAACAAAAATCAAACGCAACCAACGTGTAACAGAAATTAGTTGCCATCATTTTTTACGACTGCAAATTGTTCCAAACGACTCCGAATCAAAGTGTTTCTGGAGATGATCGTTTACGAACTCGGGCGGAGGGGGACCCTATCCCATCAAATCGTTTTGTGTGCGTGATCTCTTCCCCCAAAAAATAAGGACACCGCACGCACACGTTGGGTGACTGGAAAGCCATCGGCCGGCGCGGCTACTAACAGCTGCCCCCCGGTATTAGAATCATCTGGCGCCGTTAGTAATTGATTTTATCACCTCATATATTCGCTGTTCACGGCTGCAGTTTTTGCGCCTTTCAAATTACTGCCCGATCTTGCCGAAAGACTCCCCTCTCTCTCGCGCGCGCTCTGTCTTTTTTTACGATCGCGCGTAATCGATCACGGTCGCTAATCGAACCTGTCGCCGGCGGCTATTAACGTAAAATATCACTTGCCTTAATACCGTCAAATGTCTATCATTTGGTGCAATCATTTCGATTGGACGCTCGTTCCGGCGACAGGATTGCTTGGCACTTGCCGTTGCATTTACATAACGATTGGAGCGGTTTTTGGGGCTGAAAATTAGGAAGCTGCAACACGACGAACACCCCTGAAGGATGGGACTGCAGTCAGCCACCACCAAGGGACGATCGTTCTCCATTGATCGGCCGAATTTGGGGACGAGCAAAACAGATTCAGCACCGACCAACCAGCAGGCAAGCTTGCTTCCTATTAAGAGCAATTATATCCTGCAGCAGCGTTTCGATCTCTTTTCTTCACCGCTTGTCACAAAACCTGTCATGCTGTCGTTGGAAAATTGCCCTTCTGGCTAAAGCCTGCACTCTGTACCGCGCGGCCAATGGATGTAGATGTCAGTAAATTGGGCCGTTTGGGTGTCAGAGGTTTGCAGTCCCGGCCTGGCCTGGCGGACAACACCGCCAGCCGGACCTGCCTTAAGCAGATCACATTAGATTCAATTATCCTATTGAAAGGGACGAGTTGACACGGCCGAAGCGACGAACCCATTGTGCGTCGACGGATTGAGCCCTACTGCACACTGTCTCTCTGTCTGTGTGTCTGTCTGTCTCGCTTTCTGTGTGACATTCACACTTGCCGCCCTGTTGCTGATAAGCGGAAGCGAAGTGGGGGTAAAGGGGTTAAGAAAAATCGAGGCCAATTACCAGGTGGCCGCTAAGGAGTGCAATCATGCAAGGCAAGGTGGCTCGCGCAAGTGCAAAAGGTGGAAAAACACAAAAGGACGTCCCGGAACCGTTCCTTCCAAGGACCAAGGATGGTTGCAGGCTGCAGCAGCACGCACGCACCCATGCGCTGATCGTTGCTGAGGCACTCGTCGAGCCTGTCTTACTGTTTCGCACTTACAGTAATTAATGAATTATTTTTTTTTGCGGACCAGCCCTTTGTGCTCGAAATTCAAATAGAGCTTTTAAAACGGAAATTGGAATGGAAAGAACGAGAGTGTACGAAACCGCACCCGAAGACGCAGGATGGAATTATATCATCACTGGCATTTACAAGCGGCGCTTTTTTTTAGGTTTTTTTGCTGTCGATTTGTAAAAGTGCACAAGTGTCGATTTGTAAAAGAGCAAGGTTTGCACCTGACCGATCACGGTCTCGTTATCCCTGTCGGGTGACAAATGTCGTGTGCTAGCACTATTTGTTCGAGAGGTGCAAAGCGGAATGATTTGTTGGTGCATCCAAGTGAAAGGTGGCATCGATCGGTGTAAAATGAGTAAAAGGGGTTTGTTTCGATTTTGGGTGTGAAATAGTTTTCTACATGCATTAATAAATAAACATGCGATCTTGTGGCCGTTTGCTGCTTTATTTTGGTCGTCTTGCAATAATTGTTTTACTTTTTTTTGCAAAAAGATGAAAAATTATGTAAGTAAAAAGCGTTATTTTGATATTAATTACAATATTGAACATGTATTGAACAGATATCACCGAAGAAAATAAATAATTAAGCAAGAGTTTAGGCATGAATCTGACAGCTTATTCATGCTATTAGTCGTTTATTTCCTGTAAGTTTGCATATTTGAATTCCCGCTAGGTATCTGCAATGGCTTTTATAATTAAGATGACTAATTTTGACGGTTTAAGTCCGCTGAGACGTACAAAGAACATCAAATATGAGATGCATTTTTCAACTAGACATGTACACAGTGAGTAAAAGCGGTTGTGTGGGTTACATTGTACTAATTAACCTAAGAATTGGGCTCAGGACAAAGAGTTGAAAATTACTCTTCTGTTATTTGAATCCTAAAAGAGTGGCGAATCGCTGGGTGGTGCAAAGTGTGAGGTAATTGAATATAATCCAAAAAAAATTCACTACTCGACTCTTGTGGCAGTTCAATTTCAAAATAGAGATCCACTGATTGGTGCGAAGAGAGTGAATGATAGGAGTCCTAAAAAAGGAAGTTGCTAGTTGACCTAAAAAAGAGTAGAGTAAAGCGCTATTGCTAAATTAAAATTAAAAGTGTACGTTAAAGACTCAAAGATCTTTCTTATCCAGTGGCGGATTAAGGGTATCGGGGGCCCTAGGCGGAAAGACAAGTTGAGGCCCCCTGTGTCACAGGTTCTAACATTTTTGCTGGCGGGGGGGGGGGGGGGGGGGTGCATGATTCGCCAGTCTTGGGGCCCCAACGGCCATCCTTCCGGGGGCCCTTGTCGCTAGTACTCTGTCCATATGGCATACTACAGAATGGCGATCTACGGGGCCCCTAAATCGGCGGGGCCCCAGGCGACCGCCTAGTCCGCCTACCGTTAGATCCGCCACTGTTCTTATCTGGTTCAACTTACTGAAAAGAGGTTTCAGACAAAGGACTGACTGATAACTAGACTGTGCTGAACTGTTACTAGCTGCAATTATAATTTAGCTTTCAGTTCTAAGCTTAATATTGTTAGACATTGGATTATCTTAAACATAAATGATCTAAGTTTGAATAGTTTCATGATCTCAGTGATATATTTGCTCAAAATATTATATTCGCTGCAAAATAGCAAATACATTGAAATGGCTTCAATTGAAGATATTCGACACGCTAATCCTAAATCTCCCTCAAAGCAACTTTATACAGTGGAAAGAATTATGATCTTCTAGTACAGGGGTCTAAAACTTTCAGCTCACGGGCCGCATTGCTTCGAAACAAACTATGTGTTAAATCTCGTTTTTATAACAAAACACTACCGAGACTTGTTCAGACTTGTACAATTTTACTTAAAAAAGTAAAAATAATATAATATTTATTTTAATCTTTGCCAAGTCATCGTGGGCCGCATTATAAGCTCTCGAGAGCCGCATGCGACCCACGGGCCGTATTTTGGAGACCCCTGTTTGTAGTACACCGAATGAGAAAGAAATTGGTGTACAATTACAATATCTTGTGCACGAATGAAATCAAACATTATTCCATGGATAGGAAATACATAATAGTGGTTAATGCTGCTCAAAAATCTGTTAGAGTATTAAAACCTACAGTTGTTGTCCTTAAAACGGTCATTGTGTTCGTATACAATTTAAAAAAGTCTTATCAGAATATTGTGCATTTAATATGTATGAAAGCTTTTTAAAATCCTTTTCGTTTAAACCCTGACGCTTTCCTTCATAAATATTGAATATTTCAAGATGGACATAAGGCAAAACCTGATCCTGACAAACGAAACCCAAAACGATCATGCTATTCAGATATATCTTACAAATCTAAGGCATCTATTTTAAAAGCCAAGAATCATGCAATATAATGGATCCCCTAGGAAACAAAAATCCTTTTATTTTTCTCTCATACTAAACACGCAATGAGGTCCATAATGAGATTCAGTTGAGACTTTCTCCAAACGGTTGACGACAGGTGAAAGCGCGCAATCTGGCGTTTTGTAAAAGGTAGCATCACAGAACAATCCCTAAAGCCTGTGAGTTATCATCTACCCCCAAAATAATACGATCCTTTAGTGTAAATAACAATCGTTAGGATCTTCTCCCCTCCGTTGTGCTTGTGCCAAGAAAACGAAGCAAAGAAAAAAACGCGTTGATTGTACCGGCTAATCTGGAAAGCCTATAAATACAGCCTGACCTAGGCACTGCGGCACATCTACACGGAAAAATGAAGACTAAAAAAAATACACACACACTCAAGTATAATAAAAATTAACGTTAAATTCCTCACGTCCGCCGGCCGAAAACGGAAAGGCAGCAACGTTCAATCAACCAACACACTAGCGCCAAAACGAACACAAAAAAGGTCAACAGCACAAAGTGGAAACGGAACAGAGAAGACAACGCACACAACACAACAGCAGACGGACGGATTCGATTTCTTGTCGGTTAACAGGTACAAATCCACCTGTCCTCCAACTGTTTGACGCGTGCCCGTCCACGTGCCTTCACCCCGGGCACCCATCGCAACCCCAAACGTGGCCACGCGAAGGATCCTTTCCTGCATCCTGCCGTACCGAACCGAACCGAAGTTCATAGTTATGCTTGCCTTGCCGGGCGCGCACTTGCTGCCCCGGACGTTTGTTGGTCAACTTTTTACCGCCTTCCCTTCGCCACACTCAGTGACCATTCAAGCGTGCTTTTGCGTGCGCTCTCTTTCTCTTTTACTCTCTTATTGTCAGCTCAACCACCTTTCTTTACATGATCCTTTTCCTTGGAGGGATATCCTTGGACAGCAGTGGGTATATGATCGTGTGGAGAAACGGTCAGTAGAAGCGAGCAAAGCTAAAAGGGAAGCAAATGAAAAGAGACTTAATAAAGATCCAATCCCCTTTTTTGTTGGCCGCACAAACCGCACGGCCGAGTCGTTTGGAACCAACTTTATTGCTGCGGTTATTATTATAAAACCGAACCGGCCGGTCTGCGCTCTGCCGTTGCTCTGCTTTATCAATTTCAGTTTCAATTCGACTCGTTTCCGATTGCGGCACCGGGGGAGAAAGATGATGCGTTTGATGTTGAATCAGGCACGAGTTCGGTGCAGTAGCGCAATGGCCAGCACGCGCCAATATCTTTAGCCGTTGGTGTTGATGCTCCTTTTGCGCAATTTCTCCCCCCAAGCGATCCAAGGGTTGAACGAAAAGCTGTTAAGCTTCTGCACTGAATTAAAGAAAGGATTTTTTGGAACAATATCCTAAATCTGCTGTTCTTTTTTCATTATGAAATTATTCGGTTTTGCAAAATGCAACGAATGGCTTCCTACTCCATTAATAAAACCAGATTATTATTCTTGTTTTCATATTAATGGATATTTGTGGGTCGTTTTTATATTCTTCTTCTTCTTCTTTTGGCTCAACAACCGTTGCCGGTCAAGGCCTGCCTGTACCACACTACTTGTGGGGTTGGCTTTCAGTGACTTATTGATCCCCCCATAGTAGGATAGTCAGTCCTACGTATGGCGGCACGGTCCATTTGGGGCTTGAACCCATGACGGGCATGTTGTTAAGTCGTACGAGTACGAGTTTATATTCTTACCTATTTTAATAATCAATTGTGTAGTGTATTGTGTTACTTTCTTGTTGCTAATGCTTTGGTTTTTATTTTCGTCTGTTTTCCTTTTTTGATTTTTGATCTTTCTAATTGGTTTAGAATTTCCTACAACTAATTTATCATTTTGTTTTTTTTTCTATTTTTGCTATTTTGTTCTGTATTTCTAAGTTTACCATTGTCAATTGTTTTTATTTATTATGTTTTTTTTCTTAAAATTTTTGATACAGTCTTAGTGTTACTTGTACATTATTATGTTATATTTTTACCAACTTATTTCTTATCTCACATTAGTTTAAAAATCATATCGATCCCTCAAAAGGACTTGCTTTAAATAATGTAATGTTCCTTCAAAATTTTGAGCCCTATTTTTATTTTAATTATTTAAACCTTGTTTTTGTTTCATGCTAGTTTTCTGTAATTATAACATTTTTTAGTGTGAACTTTATACGTTTTATCCACTTTTTTCTAATTTTAACTTGAAACTTGCAAATTGACAGTATAGATTGTAAATGTATTTCTTACTTTTTTATCTTTTTTAATTACTACTTTTGATTTTATGTTATACATTCTATAACAAGGAAAATAACTTGACATTTGTAAACTTAAAAATATTAATTTCTTCATCAATATCGCTACTTTCCCCTTTTCCTTTTTTCTTTCTTCTAGTAAACTTTTTGCTTCCCCAGCTAATGCACCTCAAATTGCCACTCCAGAACTGCTCACTTTTCATCCAAACTGCCTTTTCCCATTAAAAGAAAGGTATGCTAAAAGCTGATAATAAAACCGAAAGAACAACACCAACAAAAGAAACGATCCTTTTTGCACCAAACTCAGCTGTTCTGGCCACCGAAACGAGAACAGATTCTGAAGAAGATGCGCTTCGGTTGCATTTTTTTTCGAGATCTTCTATACCTCACCGCCCTCTGCCCAGTTGTTTATGTTTATTATGGCTATGCGGGCTGATACTTGTGTGTGTGTGTGTGTGTGTGCGAGTGTGCGAAAAGTATTCTTCCCCAAACCCCCGTTACACTTATCTCAATTGGCAGCTGGATAAGTTCTTTCGCTTCACACTTTTGCGGCGATTCTCTCGGTGCCTCGGAGGAGCACGAAATCAAGGATGAGCACTGGATCGATCGCATGGTCCTGCGGCCCGATGGTTGCGGCGGCACGGTGGTTCTCGTTGAAGGCATTTATTATTTTTTTTGCAAATTCCAGCTCCATGAAATTGGTTCATTAGGAATCTGGTTTTGCATACGGTGCGCACGGAACGAGCGTATCGTAAAAGCGTTCGTGACAGTGTACAGATGTCGTGCAAATTTAGAATATCGACAAATTAAGCAATCACACGGTCCTTTTTTCAGGGCTCCTTTTTTATGTATAATATCTGCTGATGTTGTTTTATTCCGTTTCAACTCATTTTCGTTATACACAAACATTTGCATCAATTGGATTACCGGGTTTGATTGTAATGATTGCTTTATACTGACATGATCACATAATTCTGTTGATAACGAAACACACGATCTTCGATAAGTGAGTGAAAATTATAAAAACAATCAATTTGGGGTCGAATAAATGCAACAAGGAGCATTCCAATTTCCCAAACAATGTTCCAAATGATGACTTAAACAACCAAAAATATTTACAATTTTCAAAAAGCTTTTCAACCATTTTTTTACCTGAGCAGTTTTTACACTTAGTAGAGAAAAAGGGATTGATTTTACAAAACGTCAAGTCGCTCCAGTCATCTCCCCGTTCACATTGATCAACAAGGTGTCCCTAGCAGAGCAGAAAAAGGCATCGAAAAATTAGGATTTCATCGACAAATGCTTGAAACTTTACGCTTGGATACCTTTCTGCCGTTGATTTTAATTATTACCACCAACACAACACGTAAAAAAGGGCTATGGGTGTAGAAGATGCGCCTGTAAATTGTTCCAACATGCATACGAAAGCAACAATCAAGAGGGGTCCTTCAGGGGTTTGCCTCAAATCGTTTCCCGTTCAATCCCTATATACAGTTTGATAGATCATTCGTTGATTGAAACGAGCCGAACAGCAGCAGCAGACGACCCAAATGCCTCAGTGGAGACGGTTCGGGGCCTCGGCTTGAGGGGCAGGAAATGCGCATTCTCATCAAACACACACACACACACAACCAGCTCATCCTACTTCCCGTTCGGCTGATTATTTTGGGTTTCCTCCTCATTTTCTTCCTCATCGCAGGGCTTTTTCCAAGGTTCGCCCCTCATGTTTGGCGGGACACGTTTTTGGTTGCGCCCGACGACTGACTGCACAAAACTGCAGACAATGCACCATTGCGGTGTAACAGTCGTTGAACCACTCCAACACACACACGCACGCGTCTTTAACGATTGACCCGTTCGAAGCTGGGGGGACGAAAAGGAAGGCAAAAAACAGGCATTCGAAAAAATAGGTAACGCGTGCCGGCTGTCACTTGGTTTGAGTTTCGACCGACACAACAGGGAGAGCGAGAGTGCGCACCCTCCTTTAACGATCTGATGATCGTGTCTTTGTGAAAAGAGGGAAATCGGTATCCTCGGTGCAGCAACGACGGTGGAAGCAGCATATGTTTGATTTTGGGATCAGCAGCAGCAGCAGCAGCAGCAACAACAGCAGCAGCAGTGGATTGCATGTGCATCAGATTCGGTTGGTGGAGGTGGAAACAAAGCGGGACATTTACGAGCAAGTCGAGTCCGATTAAACATGTTGCGCATGGTGGCGAGTGCCAGCGATGTCATGAGCTTTTGGTAACGAGTCACAAAAAAAATCATGATAAGATTACTACAGTCATGTGTACAGGCTTTGCTTAAGCGCAGGGTGTGTAAAACTTTCGTATTTCTATTTTAAAGCAACGACACCAATGCTCGCATTAAGGGTCATTGGAGTCTTGACCATAACGTGATCTGTGGAAGAAAAATTACACTAATAAAAAGAATTCCTTTATCAGACGAGAACTTATGAGATTTAAGGAGGAAAATCACTTGCATGCCAATAATATTAATTAGGAATTGATTTATTGATCCTTAATTGACTAAGGATCTAATTTCTTGTGTCCTAATATGAGACAAATATGAATTGAGTATGATTTGAAACAGAGGATCGTTTTGCTTCTCCTCTCTTCTCCGGCCCAACAACCGACGTCTGTCAAGGCCTGCTGTACCTCTAGTGGTCTTGGCTTTCAGTGACTTATTGATTTCCCATAGCAGGATAGTCAGTCCTACGTATGGGGGAATGGTCCATTCGGGGCTTGAACCCATGATGGGTTTGTTTTTTAGTCATGTGGGTTTATGAACTGTATCACGAGACCATTGTTTTGCTGAGTGACTAAAAATTACAGCACAACCAGCACAGCAGGCATAGAGTGCTAGGACTAGTTATCAATATGACTTGTGAGCTTAACGATATACCCTACTCCAAGGCGCTCTATTGCTAATCTATCCGGTTGTTGATGGAGTATGCAAATAAGGTATGGTATGGCAGCTGCAGCGCGTCCTTTAGGCACCTTTGGAATCAATCCAGCGCAAAATTACACGATTTGCTCTTCGCTCATGGAACCAAAGGCTCGATTACCGGACTAGGTGTTTGCTACTCGGGTTACCTACTTTAGGCGAACGAATACGGAAAGCCAGACTGTCGTTCATCACGGGACTTCTTGAACAGCCGTATTAACTCTACGTCACTACTGGCTACCAACAACCTGTACCTGCCAGGCCGCTCCGGACTCGGGCAATGTTATCAATGTCGATGATCATAAAACGCAATTTGGCTTCTCTGGCCCGTTCCTACTCATGTGCCGTGCTTTCGACGCCGTCAGCGACGCTTTTAAGCTGAGGATTTTGCCGACTGAGTTTAATCATCGCATTTCTGTGCTAAATTATGTTGAGAAAGCATTACTGTCCATCGATAGATAAATAAACATAAACATTACAAACTTGTCAACTACAGTGAATCAAACATTTCGTTAAATCACTGTCCATTCCAAACATTTGATGTTACCTGAAAGATAAGGCTTAACATCCAATTTAACACTACTACCAATAGTGCTTCCCATGTCCAACAAGCTTAAGGACAATCAAGCGCAAGAAGCCTTGACATCTAAGCATGAACGTTGGGCCAACCAAAAATGTATCTCAAGCTTCTTGTTTCAATCTCCTCTTTCAGATTCAGAGTGTCCTCCTATATTTTGTAAATAGTTTCATACTAATTTTATCGGCAGATAGTTCAAAAGTTGATGTAAAAGATGAGTTTCAAGAAATAGTATGTTTTTCCTGGTAAAGTTCATGAGATTTAGGATCATTAGCTAATTTTTTATCGCTCTAATGATGCGTAGAAGACTTCAAGCAAGCCAATTCTCTAGAATTTTGTAATACCTTACACGAAAAAGAAATCAAGCACAATTGACATTTCCAACGGGATGACTATAGGATGATTGATGATTTGATCACTATAGGATAGATAATACTTACTATTCGCAGCATTGAAATCCGGATTTCAGAAAAATCGTGTCTAGTACGGATCATTAAATCTGATAAAATCCTCATTTTCTCATTCATTATTTAATCTTCAAAAATTTTCCTCTTAGTATCTTTTATAATATTTATTAGGCATTTATCTTCAGCTTGTTAGAATTATTTTGTAACCTTTTTGTTAATAAACCGTTTTTATTAATCAAATACTCAAACAATCAATTTTTATATTGAACACGGCAAATTAACCCTTAAAGTGTGGTACATGATATTTCATACGTGATATTCATCGTTCTTATTTGCCATCTAAACGTCCTCGTTCTAGATATTCCACGGAAACATGTCTGGCTTATCCTTTTTCTTTCACAAAATCAATTCAAAACTTAAACTGTTGGAACCATCACAAGCAGCAGCAACATTTGGTCACTTGTTTGGTGCACCTTTTCAGCCTTTTTTTCAGGATTTTTGTTGCTTCTCCACACTTTTAACAAAACAAGCTCCTGCTAACGACGAGCGCTTCATCATCGGTGCACGATTTATGAGCCACCATCGTCACGATTTACAACAGCTCTTTGATGGGGTAAAATCTTGCACCGTACGCGTGCCTTGCTTGTTGTAATTGAATCCTTTCATTCCATTTCTGCATTACAGCAAACATGCTGTAATTAGATGGAAGCGAAAAATAAAAACAGATACAAAGGCAACTCCCTCCAGCGCTGATAATATGTTGCTTGTTCTAATTAATTTCCGATCCCGGTGGAATGGTGCAGGGCTGACTTTTTGGTAGTCAAAAAGTATAGGGGAACCTGCCAGCTGGATCCTCTTTTGTGAAGATGAATCTGCGATCGGGATTCTGCTGCTGTCTTTGATGCTTCGTGCGCATCGGAAGCTTCCTTCACATAGCTTTATAGTTTAATTGTTTGACGCCTCGCAACAAACGCACTGCAGAAACACTCGATGCATGCTGTTGCACGCGTGGGTCGTTCAACTGTTCGCACTGTTGTGCCAACAACTGTTGCCCTGATGATCAAGAAAGTGAACGAAGTCAAGGGGGAAAGCACACAAACGTCAAAAGATTTCCTAATTGTGCCCCTCACAATGGATTGAGAGTGTGCCGGCAGAAGCTCGGCGCGAACCTTTTGTACCGGGTGTTGATCTTTTGCGAAAGATTCGAAGGCTTCGGAGGGTCGTCCATTTCGGTGCCATCCCAAAAAACGGTGTCACATGGAGGGCAAAACTACCGCGCGGCTCTGCTGGTGCTGCTACCGTAAACCAACTGGCATTTTGTCCCGAGCTGCAGACAAACTAATCTTAAATTCGCCGACCTGTTACGGTGGGCTTGCCCCGCATAAAATCCCAAAAACAGTGCAGGCTCAAGACAGCAAGGAGAAGGGCTCCGAAACGCATTTCGATCATCCGGATGCATGCGTTGATCGCGTCGCGCACGATCGCAAAAGGTCGTAGAACGGAAAGGAAGCCATCCCGAATTGGGAAAAAAAAGAACGAAAACAAAACACAACCGCTCATAAATTTCCCAACTGCTGCCCCCAGAGTTGATTCCTCAGCGTGCAGATACGTATCAGTGGAAGGAAGGAAAATATCCGACAATGAGGAGCAAAGCTAAAGTTTGAACAGGCGGGACGACGGGAAAATGCCAAATCGACGCCGAAAGCAGCGCAGACGGAAGGGAGGATCGAGAGGAACAGAGCCCACGGGTCTGATCGCTCGCAGGGAAGGTGCATTGGCATGCGCGCTTCGGCCTGCCAATAAAGACGGGACCGATCATCTTTTCCCGATCCTCAATCGCGCAATTTGAAAAATGTGTTTACCAAAGTGCAGCGATCCTGTCGGGTGTGTTTTTATTCAGCTTTTTTTTTTGTTTTTGCGCCGGAATTACTTCACCCAAATGGTGCTCGTATGAAATGAGGTTAAAATGATTACCGATGGTGGCAAAGGTGAGCGCGGTTATTCACATTTTTGACTTTATTTTACTGCCCATTTTTTTGCGGTTCGTTTATTATTATTTCGCGTACACACCGAATGCGTTTGCGTATCGCACGCTGCGGCCCATTTCCTTTTGGCACGCGCGCGCTCGTTGCACTCGGTACGGTGGATGGACGGGGTGGATCGTGGCAAATAGGTAGTTCGCTTCCTGTGTTGAGCGATTTGTTCTACCTCAATTGGTTAAATGTCCTATTACTTCAAAATAAAAAATAAAAAAAAGTTAATTGTATATAAATTCTACAAGAATTGAAATTTAATATATAAATGAATAATAATGTTCCAAATCGATACATAAATCGAATTGCATAAAAATCAATCAAATATCAACAAAAACAATCGTAGAAAACAAATACAGTACAGTTGAAAGTAACACACAGCAAATATTATAAGGAATAATGAATGGCTGTCATGCGCGTTTAATAAATACACAAATAAAATATTTTAAATGGTTTGTCAAAGTGCGTATTAACATTCAGAATGTTCATGAGCTTTAAATATTTATTACAAAATAAATTTAATTATCCAATGGACCATAATATTTGCAAGAATTCCCCTATTATTCATTACTATTCTTTACTGAACGCATCAGATAATATTTATTTATGTTTTTCACTTTAAAAAGGTTAACATTTTATATAAAGCTTTTTATTATTTTTTATCTGTCATAGGATTACTGGTTACAGGGCATAAATACTTTTTTTTTAATTTTTCCATCATTCACTTTTCAGCATTTGCTGTAAACCTCGTCCATTGTGCAAGCGTTGCCTTACTTTAAGTGTTTCTGGAAAAGGGGAGGAGCTAATGCAATCGAAGCAAAGAAGTACCACCAAGTATAAAAACAAGAAGAAGCACGAACACGCTTCAACCGTTGTGGAAGCTTTTGTTTGTTGCAACAATTTCAGAAATTATTGTTTAAATAAATAGGTAGTAAATTACTACTATTATCAACCATTCCAAAGTTTTCTAAACGAAATCTGGTTAAATGTTTGAAATAACTGATTTTAAAGTGAAAATAAACACACTCCTTTACTCCCATTCCCAACGTACTTACCCCGGCTTTGTTGGTGTCAACGGTGTCGTTTGCTTTTGAATAGCTAATTAGATAAGCGGTAAACATACGTAGAAATGCAAAAAAAAGCACAGCTTGGATAAGATTTCCACACCGCTAAAACTATGCTGGCTTCGTCCGGGCACGCGGTTATGGAGTGCGTTTGTACCTCGTACCTGTACCTGGTAAGAGTAGTGGCACGATGAACTAGTAGTTGTTAGCTTAGCAATCGCCTGCAGATTGTTGACATGAGTTGACATGAAAACTGAGAGTCAAAGGTCAAAGGAACAGATTGTGAAATTGTGGAAGAGAATTCATAGAAGTTAATGTAGCAATAATATTGTTGTTTAGTAAGAGCATGATGTTCAATCCTTCTCTTTTTCATTTTTTAAGCAATAAGTTTAATAATAACTGAAAAAATCATGGAGAGATTAGGAAAATCATTTGTTGTATTACTACCATACTTCACTAATGAGGCTGTTCATAGTACTAATAAGCTTGTAACGTTTTGATGGTAGATGTCGCCACTTGTTACACTGTTGTTACTACAAAATTACAACCTTTGTAACAAAGCATGTGTCTTTATAAGGATTTCTTCTTCATGATTGACATTATGTAGATTACTTCTGCCGAAAGTCATTGTATTATATTGGTATCATTTTCATATCACATACAGAGGCGGATTTATCCATCTCGGGGCCCTAAGCGGGGGCTATAATTGGGGCCCCTGGTTTCCTTAAAAGTCCACAAAATTATATCGCATTTTTTAAATATCTTGTTACGAATACCAAACATGTCATCCTGATTTCGTTAGGGATTAATTTTCTTCTGTCGTTTTTTATGGCAGTTAGTTAATTACTTTAATAGCATCTATCTTTTTCTTCATTGGCATAACAACTGTTGTCGGTCAAGGCCTACCTGTACCCACTTATGAAGTGGGCTTGGTTTTCAGTGACTTTTTGTTACCGTAGCAGGATAGCCAGTCCTACGTATGGAGAGAGAGAAAGAGAAAGAGTCCTACGGACTATTCGGGACTTGAACCCATGACGGTCATGTTGTTACGTCAAGCGATTTGACGACTGTCCAGACCGGCCCAAATAGCATCTATAGCCTTCGTGTAATCAAGCTAACATATTTTGCATATTTTTAGGATGTGCATCATCGTTGTTTCCGGTAGTGCAAAAATAAGAACTATATTCACATACTAACTATACTAGTGTTACTAGTGTTTGGTGTAAAGAAGCATTTCATTGTATGTAGTAGTTTTTCAACACAAGAACGCATAAGGTCGTTTTACTAAGCTAAGAGTCTTTTATATTGAAATGAATCAATAAACAATAAAATGATAAACTGTAGTTATCAAAACTCAAGACTTTCCGAATTTCAGTACAGATCTAGGCATATCTAGATAATGGCTTATCTGGAAAACCTGACAAAAAATCTGAATTTTACTTCTTATACTTTTGTATTTTTAGAGCAGAGTTTGCAATACATTTGTTTGCTCATTCATGTACATGAGCAGTGAAAGCCACTATACAAAACTTGTGTGATTTCCTGTTTCACAGATAAATAAAATGTGCCTGAAATCCAAGCGTCCGACAATGATTATCCTGCACGTATTTTTAGTCTTTTCGTCCTTCAGTAGATCAGGAGAGGATTTATTGTTTTAATATGGAAGAGTGCAAAGATATGTAAAATATGTTTTGGCCTTCAAAAATTATCTCCAAAGTTCGTAACAACTTTTAATTGCTATAAACGTTATCAACACATTCCACACACTTACTTGTTAGAATGTACTACTTTGAGAATGATTTAGTTTTCCGTCCATTTGTGCATAAATAACAAAAAATAAATCGCTTATAAAAGTGAACTAACATGTGGAAGTTTAGCTCGGGGCCCCCCGCGGCCGCTCAGTCCGCTTATAGGAAAATCCGCCACTGATCACATAGTCATTTTTAGTTTATGATACCATGCTCTAGTTATAATAACGCATCAGAAGTAGTTTTTAGGGTTTGAAAAAGGTAATTTTGAACTAGACGACGATGATCATTTCAAATTACATCGCAAAAATTTGAAAATGGACTACTACACTCACCAAGAAGTTGGACATACGCTTGCAATATATCATCAAGACAGTTGCCATTGTTTGAAATAAATAGGAAAAGTCAAAAAAGTGGATATTTATGCTTCATATGAACTACGGCCGATAGACGACGAACCCCATTCGTTCACTTATGAGCAACTGATGCCAAGAAGCCTGTAAAAACGTCCTTAGAAATTCTGGGAATGGGAAATGGGAAGCTCTACCCTATCTGATATATATCCTATTCACATCCAAAGTACTAACTTTTTGAAATACAATACAAACAAACATGAGGTTACTCTTACTAGTTAAAAGTATATACACTTTTTGGGATAGGGAAGAACGAGAAAACTAATCTGAAGAGCCCTTGAAATCAGCACCACGAAATCATTGATCAAAAAGGAAAGATTCAAATCAAACTAGTTTAATTGGACCGAATGACTCGTCCTATTTACGATGGACCATAGAAACGAAACAAAAACTACACATTTTCATCCCTTAAATCTTCCACTCGGATGAATCCGATGAAAATCATCCCTCACTATATCCTGGCAGCCAAACCAAATGGCAGAGGCATGACGGGAGAGCGCCTCGAAACGGAAAAGGGGGCTCCCTTTTTTGTGCCTGCCACACGCACACACTTAAGTGCTTCACACAGTTGGTTTAGTGTGCCCTCGCGCTGCATCACTCACCCTCTTCTGACCTTTCCCCAACAAGACCTTTCCCCAGCTTTTGCGTGTGCACCCAGCGCCACAGCAATTGGGCGCACGCGTCCTGTAAAATAACCAGCACCAGCAGCAGCAGCATTATGCAGTCATGCCGCAGCATGAAGGGCAAGCAAGGGAAGAAGATGTAATAACAGTTTTCCTTCCCATTCGGAGCCAGCTGGCAGCAACGCGTGTGTGTCTCGTAAAGCTCGTATTTTACGATCGAGAAAGGGGCGTCCATGTGTGTGTGTAGGTAAGTGTACTGTACAAAGAAGCACCAAGGAAGGATGAGCGATCCTTTTTGGCTCGTCCAGCCACGTTTAGCCCACCAAAAAGGATCTGCCCGATCGCGCCCTTACGCGAGGGGTGGACAAGCCGAGGTCCCACAAATAGGTTGGTTTTGCGCTGCCAACAACCCAAGCACAGCGGTTAGATCAGCTAGCGAAGCGTAAAACACGGGGCACGTGACTTTCCGTTACTAATTCTCGTGCCCGCTACGAAACAACAGCGCCTTTTTTGCGCCAAATCGCGGGGAGAACCCGGAAACGCACTCGAACGGAACCGAGCGTTTTGGTTCAAGCTCTCTTTCTCTCTCTCTCTCTTTCGCTCACTGCTGGCGTGCTCTCACACATGCGGCATAGGGCGCCTTCTCATGGCAATTCCTCACGGTCAGGGGTCGAGGTTTCACAAGGAAGCTCCGGCGGGAGAAGCGGCCCGCGTCGTTTCAATCGTTATCACCGTACTGAGGTGACGGTCTTCTTCCCATCCAATCGGAAGGGCAACGCGTGGATCATGGGGTACCGGAAGCTATTTTTGATTTCAAAATGTCTTTGTTTTCCCGGTTTACTACCACTACCGATGCCTGTTGCATGTAGTGCCTCTGGGAAACTTCAGGGCAAATAGAGAGGGGAGAGGGGGGGGGGACACACAGAGCAGTGGGGGAATAACAAATTCCTACCTTTTTGCTACAATTCGTCGATTATGTGGGCACCGCCATTTAGATGATGGCGGTAATCTGAACGCATCTGTGCGTTTGCGTTTGCTGGGGAACGATGCCGGGCCGTAACGGATTTCCAGCATGGCGCGCATGGCGTGTGACAGTTGATTGCACACTCGGTTGCGATTAGACGCCAGGAGGGACGGTACGATGAGAAGGAATGCAAGGTAATGTGTGTGTGTGTGTGTGTGTGTGTGTGTGTGTGTGTGTGTGTGTGTGTGTGCCGAGTGTCAAGATGGTAGGTGGTAATTATATTTTATTGTTTTGGATTGCAAATGAGCTGCGCTCGGGTGTGATGACACTCGCGAGTGAGTGGTGCTAAAAGGTGCACAAAAGCAGACTTGAAACGATTCTGTTTCTGTTGCTCTAGAGGCGGTTGATCTTTATGGTTTTATTATTTGCTGCTCAAAATGAAACATCTGTTTTTAACTTGAAGAAGCGGGAAAATTTATGAAAATCGCATTTTAAGTTAACCAGTACATTTTGTTTGAGACTTGAATATAATTTTATGAAAGAATACCATTTATCAGCTTATTGACACATACTGTCTCATTTTTTTAAGTAGGTATAAATACAATAGGTATCAACTCGTACGACTTTACAACATGGCTGTCATGGGTTCAAGCCCCAAATGGAGCATGCTGCCATACGTAGGACTGACTAACCTGCTATGGGGGTAATCCAAAAGTTACTGAAAGCCAAGCTCAAAAGTGGTACAGACAGGACTGGACCGACAACGGTTGTTGAGCCTAATGAAGAAGATGCTATAAATATAGTTGGAATCCTATTAAACACATAATAATTCTGAAGAAAAGTGCAGATATGAAGGTTTCAATCAATTAACTTCAGATATTAATCAATGGAAAGCTCCTAAAACGCTCTCACTTTGAAGCGCAATTAGTTTTTTACTTTTCTTGATTTGACGACTAATTCGAAATATACAAGTTCTTCATGTCCAAAAATCAGACAATGCATGTTATAATATAAGCATCAAATGTAACTTTAAATCAAATCCAAAAGATAAATGTTGAAATCGAAAAAAAACTAATAGTAAGACAATTATATCACTATATAAAACTAAAAATTTATTATAAATCAGCAACCATACATATTACATTCATCTCAATGACCTGTAACAGAGATTTTGCGGAATTGTAAAAGATTATTTCATAATAGAGATATAAATATATTTATTTTAGGTAAAGCATGCATTAAACCTTTAAATCCTATGCATAAAATTCTGTTACAGGTTACAGGATAGGTTACAGTTAGCAAATTTGATATCCAATATGACCGAACTTGTATGGTTTGTACATCAAAAGCATCAGACTTTTTGTTAAAGAAATTTTAAATCTAAGCAACTATTAGTGTGTCTATAACTGTTTTGTACAAAATTCCTCCATATAGTAAAAATCGTACTTAAAATATGAGATCTTATCTAAACTAAACTCTCTCAGGTAATCTTCTCTGTAGAATCAAACGACTCAACTGCCAACCGTAATCAAAAGATCTCATAAATTCTACTTTTTATTTATTCAGCAGGAAAGGTCAAGACCTACATTACAATTTATAGCACTTAAAACTCTTAGCTAAAGGTACAAATAAATACAAATTGAGAAGAAAATGATTGCTTTCTACCATTTATAAAACAAAACGAACATTCTTTCGTCACTTGTAAGTACAAACCCTCACCCACTTAATGTAAGGCTTCTCTGATGCTTCCTTTCCTAGCTAACCATTTTAAAAATGTACCGGTTATTCTGACATTAATCCGCACACCGTCTGTCCCGTTCTTCATACAAGCAGCAGCGTTTCCATGAATACGAAACATCAAACCTCAAACGCCCAAAATCCAACCATTTTGTCGCCCGTTTGTTTTCCCAAATGACCCTCAAACCGAACGTTGATCGGGCATGGCGGACGCAATCTGGTGTGTGCGCTCATCACACATCGCCACGTTAGGACCGTTGACTTATCCACACAAACACACACACACAGCCACACACAAACATAGTAGTAAATGAGCGCGCGCTTTTCTGCGTGCGTGATACCTCCCGGGCAAAAGGTGACACTGAAAGGCACTGAACGCCCGAAGAGTTTGACGCCGTTTTGCTTCCAATTCTGATGGCACCCTCATGAATTGCAACCGACACCTATCTCTCGGTTTGAAAAGGTAAACTCTAACCCTCCCCCCACCGCGGTACACAAACGCACAAACAAAGCTCACAAACTGCCCACCGATTGGAGGAAAATGTAGAGTGCAGGAGGAGCTGTCCTCGCTTCCCTTCTGGTACGTGCATTAAAAATTCAATCCATCCAACCAACGAACCCATCCCCAGTCCATGGGGTTGATGTGCTCGGTGCGCGGTACGATTTGAAGGCATTATCCTCGAGCAAAACAGGCACACCGATGACCCTTAGATCAAACTCCATTGCCTCACAAAATTGGTGGAAAAATAAAATCCATCCCCTATCTCTGTTATGTGTAAGGAAAGGTTTCATTTATCTAAAGTCCCCCCCAAAAACAAGGACACCTTGATAAACTTGTGCAACGATCGAAAATGTGTGAATTGTGTCCACTTTCTCTCTCTTTCTCCCTCGCACTCACCAAAGAGGTCCTTCATTTCTCGCCCGAGCGCATCCTTTGCGAGTGGAAAGTCAAACAGAGGTGGGGGGAGCGCAATTATGTTCTTCCACTAACTACCACCGGGACATCAAACCGCGCCAAACCCCATTCAGCTGCAGTCCGTGTGTGTTTACCTTTTGCTCACCTGAAGCTCGCGAGCTCGCATTCACTCGTACACACGCTCTCGCGACCGGAGAATCGCTCTCTGTCGCACTGTCTCTCTGTCTGCGCTGCTCTGCCAGGGGCGCTGCCGCACATATGGGGTCTCCTTTCGGACCAGATGATGATGATGAGGGTTTCGCGTCGGGTCTTTGATTGCGCTGCGGTTCCTTCGCAAGATCGTGCGCAGCGTCGAGATCAGTCAGGTGCCGGGCACCAAGCCGAACGGACGTGCTTGTTTTCGTTTCCGAAGCCGCTCAGCGCAACAGGAGAAGCAGCAGCAGCAGCAGGAGAGAAACCAACGTGTCCTCCAGTTGCAAGCGAAGCGAAGTGTTTGTTTGACCGTTGTGCCGGCAAGATCGTGCAAAAGGGATGCACCGGTTTTAGTGATAGATGTAAGGATTGTTTGAAGTTTTGGCAGAGCAAAACCAGTGTCCAACATCGGAACAGTGAAAAGAGAAGGCGATTTTACCGGTCTACAAAGTGTGTTCTGGTGTGCTGATTACAGTGTGGCCTATTTTGATAAGGCATTGTGAGTGTTTTTCGGTAGCAATTTTAAGACCCCATTTTACCCGGCAACTCGAACGAGAAAACATTGGAACGATCGTGTGCATAGTGATCAGAGGGTGAAAAATTGCACATTATAAGCAGCGGTGTGAAAGCAGCCGTCGAGCCGTACGCCGGGTCGCATCTTTAAAAGCGAATTTTTCATCGAATCGCCAGAAAACGGAAGGTGAGCGACGAACCCCGTTTCGTAACTGATAATTTTCCCGCACTGGGTTTTTGTTGTTGTGGGGATTGCTTTAGCACCAGAGTTGGTGCAAAAACGATCATTTCGATCATTAAATCGATGCAAGCTGTTGAAGCTAAGAGTCCAATCGGCAAGGATCAACTCACTCTCCCTCTCTCTCGCTCTGTGTGATTATTTTGTTGCTGTTCGGATTTTGGTCTGTACCGAAAGCTAAATAAGAAGTATCGAAGCCGATCGATTTGGCTCTTGATTTAGACCCAGACCCAACCTTCCTTTACCTGTTTGATGCTCGTGAAGCAAATCCAGCTGAAACAGAAGGCAACCAGATATCCAAACAGAGCACCAAAAAAACGGGCAAAAAACAAAAGAAAAATTGATGATGATCAGTGAGGATCGGTCGCTTCTTTTTTTTTTTTTGGACTGCTGCAACATATCAAGACGAAGAGGCATACAGAAAAAAAAACCGGGTGAAACACCTGCCGCCGCGTGCCATCGTGCTGCATAAGTGTGTGCTTGGTGTGTAGTTTTTTTTACCGTAGAGTAAAAAATCCCTGATTCATATACATATATCTGTGTAGAGAGAAGGTTGTACGTAATATTTGGACCGGGTGGCGGCTTTGTATTGAGTTATATTTTAAGCGCGTCTCTTCTTTTCTTGTAGAACGAAGAATTTTGTGTCCTATTTTAAAGCCTGTTTTTACATTCGAATCAATATGTACACACAGCGACGCCTTAATCCTTGACAAACAGACTGATGGGTCAATAAATAATTTGCCCGCAGTTGGCTGATGTTGATGTCGCTTCCAGCGATCCAAGCTAAACGTTGCGCTGTCTTTCTCTCTCCATGTAATCAAAACCACATTGGAACAAGGGTATCATTTGCTATCTAAATAAATCCTGCTAAAATCAATATCCCTTCGCACACCTCTCGCTGGCCAACTTGATGGAAACGAGTGTCACCTGCGCTGCACAAAGAAACCACTCCAAGCGCTGTAATGGAAAATAGAAATAATCACAGTATCAATTAAAAAACAATTTGCTCATCGTTCCTTTTACCACCCCGGCGGTAGTGCGCGCGTGTGTGTGTTGGCACATGTCACCTTTCTGCCCCATGATTTTCCTCCAACCTCCTCCTCCAGGTGGTTTGCATTTCCGGTTGCACCCTCGTACGCTTGCAGGACGGCAATCAATCATCATTCACGAGGAGGCAGGGAGAGATTTCTGATGCCGCCCAGAGTTGGATTTTTATCGGCCCGCTCGTACTCTCCTGTTCTCCTCCAGAGCTTCTTCTGCTACTACTACTGCTGCTGCTGCTGACGGTTGGTAGAATGGCAGGATAATTGTAGGCTTTTAGTAAATCCAGACCGAAAGCAAACATAAACTACCTCCCGGGGGGGTGACTTCTGGAAGAGCGCTTGGGCTGAAAACATGAAGCTTCCGATGTGCTTTTACATTTAACCTTGAGAGTGTGTGTGTGTGTGCTTTTTATTTGTACAGTGGTATGACAATTTTACTACACAAACAGTGTAATGGATCATCTTGAGTTGTTTGCACTGGAGCCCCGAAGGACGAAATTGATCGGTACGAAATCAATAATGAAATCTGTATTTACATTGTAACTGACAGCACTGCGGTTCGAAAGCTTTTGGAATAGCAAATGGGACTTTTTGGATAATTTATACATTTTAGTGACGATGTTCACTTTGTGATACAATTTAGCGATGTCGTATTAATTTATATTGGGGTCAGTTGGATCGTCTAGGAGAGGCGTCAAATGGCGCTGTTGGTAAGCGTTGCGCTTTAGAGACAAGGTGGTGGTAATAAGTTCAATTCTTAACAGAATCCAGATGCAAAAATAAAAATATTCCTTATTTATGACTTCAAGGCCAACAGACAACATCTCTTGTGAATTACTAAAAGGTTCTCTCTGAAAGAGGTTAAAGAACATTTGCCCGTTTACTTTAGAACTTTATTCAAAGCCGTTTTCGTGTATCTCCTTCTACCAAAACCTAAAAGTGGGTATCGTTTATTATATGCTTCTTAGGGCAAAAGTTCTTTAAATTACGAAGCGGTTGGTGGTCGTGTGTTTAGTTTTTTGGACTTAAATTGCATGATTCAAAGCTTAATTTAAAATCGTCAATGCATCTTAAAAGCATTCCATAATCTTGAAGGTGTGACTTGGTCTAAAATCTCAAAACCAGAAACAAACATCAACAGCAAATTTTGCAATAAAAATGAAAAAATCGTTTTCATTCATTTTAATCCTTTCCGATTCCATGGAAAAAGATAAGTATAATTCTAACAATATATGCTCCTTGTATCGCTTAATTATCAAAGAAAATCAAATAAATTAAACGCCACCATCATGATGTCCGTCCTCCACCAATAAGTTCCTCTCCATTTTATGCAAACAAGCGCCGTACACTGTATCCATTCCATTGATTTGCTTTGGTCAATAATATTGCTTCACAATACAACGAGCTGCCACGGCATTGGTCGAGCCCGTGGTGTACATTCCGATCGCATTTATCACACCCAGTGTACCCCCTTCCGATCGTATTAATCGGTTAAGCGGGCGCTCCTAGAGTCTACTAACCTTCTCTCTAGCGGGCAAATACACTACCACCAGCACCAGCAACCCAAGCCCATTGCTCTCGGGCACACTGATTGGACCCGGTACCTACGGAGCACTGTGACTTTATTTATCTATCAATCAAGTCCCCCTGATCTGCTATCAGTGTTATTTATTCACAAACATTTGCTCAACCACACGATAGCCACATTTGCCACATTTGAACCGAGGGCTAGAGAGTATTCCCACTGGAGGGTTGTTGAGTGTGGCAACACACGGCTACAGACCATACAGACCTTGATACATAAAGCGGCACAAGTGCTTCGCGAAGGATTAATCAAATTGTTTGTCCTTTGAAACGTCGAACGAGAGAGAAAGAGAGAGTGAGGGAGAGCCTGTTTGCCTGATGGTGTCACATGAGACATAATAAGCCATCGTTTGCTAAAGTAAGTTCTCCACAATGGAGCACCCATACGAGCCCTATGAGCGTTTGCGTTTTAGTCGTAATTGAAAAGCATTAACAAATTAGATGATACTATCGGTGGTGCGGTGGGCTAGTTCCCTATTTCCCCCCAACAGCAACAAATCGTGCTCAACAAAGGGGAACGAAGTATTTTTCCCTTCGCTTCCGCAGCCTGCGTGCGTTTGTTCACACGTTTTTCCTCGTACCGGGGGAAATGATTTTGTTTACAACCGCACTTAACACCAGGACCTGTTCCACTGACGGATTTTTGGACGCTTGTTTTTTTTTTCTCCCACACAGACAAAGACACAGACATGGCACACTTATCGCCTCCACCTTCGCCACCGGTCGGCCAAACGCCCCCGGCCGTGAGTGCCCTGAACGCACTGAACGCCTCAGCTTCAGCCAACCTAATCCGGCGTGCCTCAGCGTTTAGCTCCGTACTGGGGCAGAAGTGGAACCCACGTGGTGAGTACCAGGAAATTAGGAACTTTAACAAATACAGGATTAGAGCTGATTTTGAATAACATTTACTGTGCCATTAGATCTTCTGCTACTGTACAACCCGCTGTTCTACTCGGGTGCCGCCGCCTTTCCCTGGCCACAGTTTCTACTACCTCAGCAACCGATCACACCGGTGTCGCCCAACCTGAACGCCTCTAGTCGTGACTATACGCTTACGCCCGAGAAGGAGGAGATTGTTGGTGAGTGTTTTTCCAAATTGTCCCCCAAAATGTCCACATCGCCTTTGTTTCTAAGGACATTCCCATTATATTCCCCTTTCGCAACCAGACGAAGATATGCCATTGAACCTCTCGATGAAGCCTTCCACCTCGACGCCCAACGCACGGCACGTGGCCCTAACCCACTCGATCAACATCTGGTCGCCGGCCAGCATGTGCGAGAAGGAAACGATCGACGGCGACAACCAAAGCAACATCGACATCGAGAACGACGACGACTCGAGCGGTGATCTGCAGATCGATGAGTCGTTCGACTCGCAACACCACCATCATCATCATCAGCACCATCACCAACCTCACCAGCACCAGGAGCGCCAGGATCGTCAGCGGGAAACGGCACGCATCCTGACCGAGTACAACAGCCTGCTGCTGAACGGGCGACAGTCGGGCGGTGGCGGCTCACGCTCCTCCCAGGACTACTTCAACTACAGCAAGATCAGCAAAGGCTACTTTACGCACCTCCAGCAGCAGCAGAAAAATCTGGAAATTCTGCGCCAAAACCGCACCGATCTGTTCGTGCTGAATGGGGGAAACGATAACAACAACAAGGAGGGCGTCAAGAACCAAAACCAAACGGGACAGGAGCGTAGTGGTGGTGCTGGCAGTGCACGATTGGGTGGTAGTGTTGGGGTGGGAACTAGTGACAGTGATACGATCGGTGAACAGTACGGGTACGGGAAGATGGACGTAGGGGGCAGTTCCTCAACGCGACCCGACTCAACGCAACCGCACCACGCAGACAGTCCGTACGGAAGTTCGAACGATTCTTCGTCCCATGGTCATTCGCACTCGATCGTGAGCACACCGACGGGCGAGGGCAGCAAGAAGAGCGTCAAACTGTATCAGGTGAGTGTCTTTAGGTGACTTCTTTCTAATATATAAGAGTTGAGAAGTATATGGAAAACCCCCGAAAGCAACCCTTTTCCCAACTCCCAACCATTGGATGCTCCAAAGAATGATCTCGACTGTGTTGCGGCTATGTTTGCGCAAGTGTTGGAATCTTCCCTGCGCTGCGGACTCGGAGCGGATGTTTTTGCTTGACACATCAACCGGTAGCATTCATCGTATGTGTGTGTCGCTTCGATTTTGACGGTTTGTTTGCAGTTGCATCCGTCACCATTATGTTACCTTGTTATGTTTCTCTCCCGGTGAAATCCGTGACGGCTCCCTCGGTGGCGGCTATTCGGAATCGCGGTTCCGGCACAGGGGTAAGCGGGAGACGCTTTTGTAACAAATTGGTTTTCCTTTTTTTTTTCCTGTTGTGTGTCACACCCGCGAAGATGAGCCATTTTGTTCGACGAAGGGTTGTCAATCTTGCGAGCGCTCTCAGCTGCGGCAAGCTACAAAGGGATCGAACGGCGCAACACTACCCGTGGAGTTCGTTACGCTGCTGCTGCTGTGTATGTTTGCGCAAGTGTCCGCTGCGGCAGTGGTTGCCCAGTCCGTCATCTTCGACGCGGGCTCCAAGCGGCTTCATCTTGCTCCTGGGAGGTTCATAAATTATCTGTCGCCGTACTCCCGGGGTCGGAAGAAGTTATGCTAATGTAATCAGGTCACGTTGAGCTGGCTCGACCGTATGTGTGTGTGTGCGTGCGTGTGTATTTGCCTTGCGAAGGTGGTCGGATGGTGCAATTGTCAGATGCCACAGTCCGGCGACGCCACAACGGCGTCAGTTGTAAACAGAACCCGCTTCACCGTGCCGCCGTAGTCATGGTCTAATTCCCAAACCCCCCCCCCAAAAAAATGGGAAGAATAAGACATCTAACAGTGCTCCTTCTTCTTCACCGTCACCTCCCCCGAAAAAAAGAAACAAAACTGGGACAGGAAGTTGTTCGGAATCAGCCATCCGGTTGAAAGGAAGATTCCATTTGATGACCACGCTTCCCTCCCCCAACAAAAAATGCCAGGAAGGTTACACCAGGTAAACAACAAAAGCGCAAGTTATGCTGGCCCGGCTGGTGGGTCAAATGGGAACTCACATACGCGCAACTTGCGGCCTCTGGTATTGATTTATAATCAAGGCGTAAAACTTCTGCCCCTCGCTCACACGCTCACAACATTTGGTCGTTTACATTCATAATTTAGGTACGCGAGGGCTTCATGAATATGTAATTCCCCCACTGGTTTCTGTGCCAGCCCTTTTTGGAGGACTGTTTTTTCACTTACTGTTTGCTACCGTGTTGGATCATGAAGCACCAGGTAGTGATATTATTAGTGTGTAATTAAATTAAAGGCTCGAGACAGATTGCGTGCCCTCCAGCCCTTAATCTAGCATAATGGTGTGTGCTTTTTCTGTGGCTGTTGCATGGGAAATGATACTTGTTGCTTACAGGAAGAGGATGTCACACATCCCCTGAAAGGGTTTCGGGGTTGCTCGCCTGTGCGCATTCATAAATCAAAATACCGATTACAACCCGTATGGAGCGCGATGGACACAAATTGAATTGGAAATAAATAAATGATTCCCTTTAGGCTCCCCGTGAGTTCGTATTCTCCGGAGAACATATTTATTAATAGACATTTTGGGAGGAATGGGAAAACTTTTCCCATTTGAAATACTCACTTGAAAGAGCAAGTATTATTTTTACAAGTCCCTTGCTCTAGAACTTCAATGTGCGTCGTAAAACTTTGCCCAACAATTAACAACAATGCCGTCAATCTATTGATCGCCCGTTCGTGTCGTGGCTCAATTATTGCCCTTCCAGCAAAGCAAAAAACGCCACTGCAACAACAGGAGAGCTGAGAAAAAAGCAACCCACGTTGGAGCACAATTATTATTGAATCATTTTAATCCTTCTTCACTCGCTTCATTCACCATTTTCAACCTGCACATCTCCTGATATTAACGATCTTCTTCCCTCCTGTCGCCCTCTTTCTCCGCAACAGTGCAAGCAGTGTGGCAAAACGTTCAAACGGTCCAGCACGCTCTCGACTCATCTGCTGATCCACAGCGACACCCGGCCCTACCCGTGCCAGTACTGCGGCAAGCGGTTCCACCAGAAGTCCGACATGAAGAAGCACACGTACATTCACACCGGTAAGTTGAGCACAAATTGAATCTCCTTCCTTTTCAGCTTGATGGCAATTCTAGGGCTTTTTTTCCCAAACAAACACACACACAGAGAGACAGGACACTTTTTGGGCTTTTTATTCCCCAGTTTTCTTCTGGTGACCATTAAACATTGTCACTCCACTTTTTTGTTGCCTTTAAAGTGGCCTTGTTGGGCCCTCATCCTTGCACACTCGACCAGACACGGGCGAGGCACGCGCCTGCAACAGGCGCGCAGAGGGCGCTATCGATTTACATCAGCTGTAGGGAGAGCATGGTTTTGGCATCGTCATCATCATCATTGGCCGTGGCTGTGCAGCATGTGCGCAGCAGACACTATGGGGCAAGATTGTGATGGGGTTGCGCAGGCAGGCAGGCAGGATTTTGTGGTCTCGTGCCACATGCTGGCACACTTGTGGCTCGTTTCAAGGCGAGGTTTGTGGTTTTGTTTTCACGCCCGCAGGATGAGCTGATTCATCGTGTGTCCCTCCGGCTCTCGAGGGATCGTCTGCAGCATCTGTGGCTAGGGGAGCATAAACGGTCCAATTGTGTCGAAAAGAAATCGTGAAAGATTGTCTGTCTTTTTCCCAAAAAAACAGAACCTTCAAGGTTGCTTTATAAACTCGTTTCTAGTAAAAAAAGCTCACCCTGAAGCAGTGCCCGGGGAAGATTCTGGAGCATCCAGATAGACGCAGCTTTGTGCTGCGGCTCTCTTCCGCCCAATGAATCGATCGCTTTGTGGCCGGATCTTTCGCAACGCAAAGCAGTTAGTAGCAGTAAATCAGGCAAATATTTTACTACGGCACTACGCGCGCGTACGTGTTTCATTTCGTACGGGTAAATCCGTCCCAATTTCGGTCCCATCCTCTTTCGGGCTACACTTGAAACGATTGTGCCGTTCGGCTTTGTTTGACACGAAGTAACTTCAATATTTTTCTTTACTTTGCCATCAACGCAAGCAACGGTAGCAGCCTCTTTTTATTTGGGGCCGAATTCTCGTTCTTTCCCCTTCCCGGTACACCTCACTTGTGTTTGATGTTGCATGAGTAATGAAAGGCAATGGTTGTGTAGTGCAATGATCACTTTTTTTTTTCTTTCTAAAGAAAATGTTTACGTGAGTTTCTGAGAAGGGTTGTGCATATTTTAAGCCACATTGACGCGCAGGTTTCAAACTGCAAACTCCGTATCTTTTTTGTGTGGCTTTGGTTTCTGTTCCGATCTATTTTACCGGTGAATTGGTGGCATTCTTGGTTCATTTTTAAATATATCTCACAATATGGATTGCGTGGAAAAGGTTTCATTTGAATAAAAGCCATAGAGTAATGGGAAAACGTGGCTTGGTGGTTTTAGAATGGATGATATTCTACGAAGTATTTGGTATTTGATATTCATATCTTAAACTTTGGTTTAGTAAATTAAGTACATCACATTCAGATCATAAGGGATCTTTTTATTCCTCTTTTTATTTGTTGTTCATTATCACCAAATTGTTGTCAGACTATTTTGTTGGATTCTAAAATCAATTGTTTTCTTTTTCTCATTTTATATTAGAATTTTTAGTGCTAGATAATCGCTCTTTAAACTTTTTCGCATGCATGATATTTGTTTGAATAATTTTAAAAACATCTTCAATATTTAGTCTTGTTCGAGATGAAGTTCTAACGTCGTAATTTTAACTAGCTTGTAAATGATTTTTCGCGAATAAAATACGCACAACACTTCAAAAACACTAATTTCCACCGCACAACAACACCGCACAACGCTTAAATCAAAATCGCCACAACGCGCCCAAGCGCAACCAGCAAAACAATTTGTTATCGTGCTTGTTATGTGCATGTTCAACACCGCTCGTAACGGAACGGCCCAACGACACCAAACACCACAACTGCACACCGCAAAGCAAAACGGCAACCGTGTCAACAGCCAAACAGCAGAACCGAACACAAAAATTAATACACCTCAGCGTTTAATGGGACTTTTGTTAAACATGAACTCAACAGGAACTGGTGGGGCACGCTTCTCGGCCACGCGGAAAGCAATCGCCCCGGAGACGGAACGGAAGATTGCATTTTGCACCTAATCCCAACACCCAGTTTTGAGAAGGGTGGAAGGGCGGCAAACAGGTAAAGGAGGGCCCCTATTTCCCCTTTTATCCTTTCACCACACGATCCCTTTGTTGTTTGCATTTTCATTCAGTTCTACCGTTGCAGGAGCAACACACGCGAGAGTGAAAAAGAGACACAGTGAGAAGCATTAATCTTCACTCCAGGACGTCTTTTGTGGAGCCCTCCGGGGTTTGGGAATACATAGCAGTGAGACAATTCGATGGAACTAAGCGTAAAGAAGAAAACCCCCTCAAAGCACGAAGCCTTGGTTGTAAATTTTTGATCTCAAGAGACAATTAAAAGCATATTACTACAACCCCTTTCGCTTGTTTGGTTACTGCTGCCCCCGGATGGGTTGTAATTTGTTATGTAAACACATTTCCTAAATTGAAAATCTCGTACCCATGTTCGGTTCCTTCTCACACCCACCCACGGGCCGTGCCTATGACTCATTTGTAAGGCAGGAGGTCAAACATGGAAAGCCCCGTTTTGCCCGACTCCCACTGTGCGAGGTGAGGTTGACGCCGATAATGACCCCAACCCGTTGGGGATAGATAAGCGTAGCATTAAAAGCCTGCCGTATCCTTGTTGGGCTTATATCTTGATTTAATTAAATTAATTGATGTTTCTATGTGTATGTTGGAGTGCCTGCTCCTGCTCCCTTCCCTTCTAAAAACAGTTCTAAAACCATTGGATTGGAGGGCATTTAAGGGTAATATTGCCACGGCAAACTGCTTCCAATTGTCCGCTCACGATGGAACAAGGATGGGGTGGGAATGGGGGAGTGATAAATATGTTGCCCCTATGCATATGATCGGCGTACGATCGGCGTACGATCGCTTGCGCCAAGGCAGCATTTGCTGCAAACGTACAACAAGCTGCTCGCTATGTTACGCGCCGTGTGCGGGCCGCCCCAACCTCAAGCTGCTGGTGGACGCCGGCAGCAGCAGGAGGAGCGATATCCTTATTTAGGCAATCGGACAATTTCACCGATCGCAAATTGTGCCGCTGAAAGTAACCACACAAAGGCGGAGTGCGTTCCGGGTGACAGGGGTTGGGAGCTTGGGTGGGTGTCGCTTGCGCTCTCCTGTTTTATGCGCACCGCGATCTGCACGGGTGAGCATGATTTTTACCGTAACATCGGCGGTCGGTACACACCAAAACACAAGGGGGCACAAGGAGTTAAAGACAATGTGTATAAAGTCTTTCCTTCGCTTTCGCTCTCTGTCTCTCTCTCTCTCTCTGTCTATCCTTTTGCTTTTTGGCTGCCCTTTTTATGTTACGCTTCGGTTGCATTCGGTACAAATCGATGGGAAAACAGAATTTATGCATACTGGCGCTTTTAAGCGCGAAAGGAAACCACAACTGATAATAATAAAGGCCGAGTCAGGCGAGTAAGGGGGCACGCTGGAGACAAACTAGCATCTCGCAGGGTCTTGTTCTGTCTCTTTAGCTCTATTTCAGTTCATTGGGAACAGAAGGTAATTTGAATTTTATGAAATGTAATTTTAATTTAAACAAAAATACTTCAAAATTTTTATGTTTTTATTTTTTAAATAAGGCATCTCTGTTTCATACTTTTAAAAAAATACTTTAATCTAAATGAAAAACAAAATGAATGGAACGGACCAATGTGACACCGAGTGATGAAGTTTCTAGGAAAAATCGATATCCAAAGTGGCCTGCATCCCCAGCTAGAAATTCGTTTCGTGGAAAGTGAAACCCTTCATTTGGGTTTGTCACCCTCCGCCGATTGTTTTACCATTAACCCACCATCAAGCCTCCTCCCTTCTTCTTAGATCCACTTTCTACACGGTCTCTGCAGGGCGGCGGAGCATTAGAAGCGATCAAAGAAGCGAACAAAGACAAAGCGCCAACCACCGGCGGAATCGGTTGTAAACAAATTTGAACAAATTTATTACCTCATTTCGTAAATTGTAGCCCCCCTTGCTTTCTATGTTTAGCTAACTAGAGGAAGGGGTTGCGTATACTAGCCCGTAACTGCCCTGAGATGGTTCGGTCCCTTACACGCACAAAGCCGTACGGGATTGATGGTGAGCATGAACGTAGAGTAATGTTTCAATGAGGATATTTCTTTTTCCATCTTTTTTTTTACTTGAAAAAGAGCTATCAAATTGAGGGCAAAACTAAAAACGGTGATGGGAGGAGTGGGTGAGGGAGACCAATCGACCGCACACACACACACACACCGTGTTCGGGAGCACAGGAACTGGTTTAATGTTTATTTTAGATTCGCGTGTCAGTAGGATTCGTTTGCTGTGTTGCTTTTTTAATGAGTATGCTTTTACCGACCGACGTTCATCGCACCTTTTTTTTTTTTTTTTTTTGTTGCACCGCGTGTACCTTTGCACCTTTTCATTTCTTCGAATCCCATCTGCTTTTGTGCAGGAAGATGACACTCCGGGGGCGGTGCGAAGGGGTTTGTTCGCACCCCAACGGTCACGTAAAGTGGCAATAACAATCACAATTTATTGATATTATGACAGTGAATTGGCTGATTGCTGTACAGTGGAAGTGGAATGGGGTAGTTAGAAGGGGAAACACTTGAACAGGACACGTTTGCCTGATTGAATGTAGCTGGTAGCTTCCTTTTTTATTAGATTGAAGGTGATTTGAAGAACGATTTCATTAGCAGGAGTGCCGATAGTGACGTTCGATGAATTTAGATTATCAGTTGCTTAATTGCTGCGTGTTAAGACGAAACAGAAACGGGGTCACAACAAAAATCCTGCAACACGATTCTTTATTAACAGGGTCTGTTTATGGAAATTGTTTTATCCTTCGCACAACAGCATAAAACACGTGTCAATGAACGTGATTAAATGGCACTGTTTATACAAACGGCTACACATTTAATAATAACACCACCAGAGGGTACATGCTTAAACAAACATACAAACGAAGCATAGCCTGCTGTGATGCTTTCGCGTTGGCCGTAGCTTCCACCCTAAAGACACCCCTTTCCGCTAAAACGATTGAAACGGCTTGAAAGCATTAATTTAAAGCTACTTTAGCCCCAAATCTGGCCACGAGCGAGCGAAACACAGCACAGCGGCTGCTGCTGCCGCTGCTGCTGCTGCTGCTATGCGTGGTGGTGGTACTAGTGTTGTTGAAATTAATTATCATCGCCAAAGGCTTTAATATGCTTTTAATTTGTGGCAGCACCCGTGACTGCAGCAGAGAAAAGAATGTGCAATTCTTCGTTGCGTTTTCACGCCATTTTGCCTTCCGTTGTAAGAGACTTGACGGGCTTCATGCTGCAAAAAAAATGGATTCCACAGCAGATTATGGATACTTCGCTTGCTTTTTTTGTTTTGCTGCGCATGCCACACAGTACCCGTGACCCGTGCGAAAGGCGCGTGTTTGTAATATTTTATCTCAACCGATTTGTAGGCCCAGACACTCCCTTTTTGAGATGGAGGCAAACAGTGGGAAAACAGGCAAGATAAATGATTTCTTTATCGCTAGCATTGTAATGATAAACGGAATGGTGGGTTAATTTGTACGATTTGTTCGCTAAAACCGGGGTTCGTCGCTTCTCATTCGCTTACCGCGCGTTGAAGTCTTTTGATCAATTTAGTGCTGAATCGTACCGAAATCGTTGCCAATCACTTTGGAAATGATTTTTATTGTCCTTTTTACCATTTTACTCATCTATTTCTTCCGCTCTTCTTCTCTCCTCTCCCCTCGGATAGGTGAAAAGCCCCACAAGTGTGTCGTCTGCCTGAAGGCGTTCAGCCAAAGCTCGAACCTCATCACGCACATGCGCAAACACTCCGGCTACAAGCCGTTCTCATGCGGGCTGTGCGATAAGGCGTTCCAGCGCAAGGTGGACCTGCGAAGGCACCGGGAGGGCCAGCACAACGAGCCGGCGACGGCCGGCAGCCCGATCGATATGGTCAAGTACGAGCCGAAGCTAAACCACACCGGCAGCGAAACGGACGACACGATGATGGATGAGGTGGGTGCGGTGCATGGACAGCACACCATCGAATACCAGCACACTACCGCCGCCGCCCCCGCCGACATCAAGATGGAGCAGGTCAGCAGCAGTTGCTCCTGATTTCCGATCCCGCCGGATCGGATGGAATGTTTCGCGAGGTAAATGTAGGAGAAGATGAAGATAGAGGCGCAGTGAGAGTGAGAAAAGATCAGCAAAAAACGTACCAAATGTTCCTTCAACTTCAAAACCGTGTTGTGCTGAGAAGACTTCCCTTCCGGAGGGAGCGCAGTGTAAAAGCGAAAGCGGATTGCGTGCTTTCGGCGCGTCGTCTAATTCCGGACTGAACCGTTTGTGGATTCTGTACTGGCAGCCGTGGTCTGTGTGTGTATGTGTGTGTGAACGCCTTTGTGTGAGTTTATACAGCAAAAAGAGCTCACTGACCCGAGAAAAAACAGCCTAAACAAGAGCAGATGGTACACCAAGAGGTGCACAACTGGTGTGATTGTTAGTTTCCTTCGTCCAAGTGAAAAAGGGATGCATCCAATACTAAATCAGTTCAGGCCGTTTTTTTTGGGGAGCCCCTTTTGTACACCATACGTGCGTTGCTCAGAAGATGCTTTGTGGAAGCGTTTTCGTATAGATTCACCTTCTTATGTGGTAACAATAACAACGACAAAAAAAACCCTCCGTCCTTTTGTTTAGATGTAAGCTGTACCATAAGTAAGGCTAGTTTGTGAACCTGTAGTACCAGGAATAGCAATGGGTCCTTCACAAGATATTTATTTTTTTATGTGTACTTAATTATTACCAATCGAAAGCAACCGTAGGAGGGAAACACCACCTAAGTGTAATGTAGTGAAATTTTTTTTGTATTTTTTTTTTGAAACTAGATATACCAAAGTTAATGCCGGAGTTCAATGATATGGGATGATGAGCGAAAGAGAAGGGTTATTTTCTATGACATTTTCATCAATACGAGGTCAATCGATCTAAAACCTAAGACAAATTTTCCCGATTGGTCGTTTTTGAATTAGTAAACAAGATTGTAAATACGTTCCTTCGTTACTCATTTTCGGCCTAACAGATCATTGTTGTTTTTTTCAAAATGATTTAGAGCATCTAGTCTCCAACATCTGGACTGTAAAATGTCATCGAATGGAAATAACCCTTTTCTTAACCCTTTTACCCTACGCATTGCTCAACCGACATTACATCAAAATTAAAGAGGCAAAGTCCAAACGACTAGAGTGGATCGTTACCGCGTACTAAGAATTCGTCGTATTCTAAATTCTGCTGCTTTTTTCTTTTCTTCTCTGCCGAGGTAAAACAAGGGAATTCTCTACTGCAAACGAGCAGTTTAGATTTAGACTCCGTACATATAATCACGTTTACAAGCATCAAATTGTGTCTTGTAAACAAGCGAACACCTCCCCGTGTCTTTAGTCATGAACTAGTGTGTAATCAGCCGTCAGTGTTAGTGTCTACACACATGTTGCCCAAGGGCAGCGTGTTGAACCCTTTTTCCGTCTTTAGTCATGAATTAGTATGCCACTTATTCTCATATCAGCTACATGACCAAAGAGAAGTGTTTAATTCAAAGACGAAAGCCCAAACGCTAGCCATCGTTTGTGTCCGGATAGTCTCCTATCCGCTTGTGTCTTAGTCGATACAATTTGCTGGAGATCATTCCGGAACATAGCAGGCAAGGTTTGTCCGGGCTTTCATCCTTTCCCATTATACTCTCTTTTGATTTCAATCGAGACCGATCCCGATCCAACTACCCATTAGTGTACGTAAAGTGGAGCTAGAACGGTGTCTGTTATCTAGTGTCTAGATATGTTATGTGTCGAGTGTTGCGAATCAGACGCGATCGTTGGGATCGAAACCGTCCATCCAGATTCCGGAAGGGATTGTTAGGATTAAGGGTGTACTGTATAGTCTGCTAGTAAGCTATGGTCTTCTAAGTAGCTAAGTTCGTTTAGTTATATTTAGGTAGTGTTAGTGAGTTAGGGAGAAAAGCTAGGAGTCAGATAAATAAATTAAAATGTATACATACTACACCGTACGAGAAAACAATAAAAGCTATGAAAATATTTAAAATGTAACAATACCGTTGTACGTTTATTACATGAGTTGATATTATTATTGGAAAAAAGTATTATATAAATAAGGTTGGTTTGTGGCATTTCGGCTACTTGGACATATTTCAAGATGATCCAGGTAATGTATTATTAAATGTTCAACTGCATATTTCAAACTGAAGGAAATATTTTCAGGATACTTTCACATAGTTTCTAAGAAGATCTTTAAAGAGCTATCGATTATTGAGTGCATGAACATGAAATTATCACTGATGTATCTGGTATAATCCTTGTAAAGCATAGCATTTGTACCTTGTATAAAGATTTGATTAACAGTCCATTTTGAAGGGATTTTTCTACAGGAAACAGTATATTTGAAGTCATTCAGCCACTTTCTCAAACTCGATCGAATTCGGTCAAATTAGCTCGATTAGCAATTGTCAAAATGACCTAAAATGATGGTTTCCTTGAATATTTTTTGAACATTTTGCCGTGCTGTACGCATAATTTAGCAGGATACTAAATAAATAAACTAAAGCAACCTTTGTATGTAGACAACTGTTTCTATCGTTTCTCTTCGATCCAGCTTGGCAAAGTGGCAGATTATGTTGATATTTGTTTTGCTTTTAGAGAATCACACAGTGTTTGAGCTACATTCGCCTATATTCTGTTATATTCGTCCAGGTAATGTGCGTTTTAAAGCTGACTATATCGGTCAGTTGTATGTAGATATTTGAGAACTTTTTTATATCTTTTTGTGGTGCTATTACTGCGTCGATATTTTTTGAAGTCTTTTATACTGTTTGCAGTTTTTGCTTATTTTCGTGTATTGCTAAATATTTATTTATTTACGAATTATCACATTCAATCGATAAGAGACCATGTCTCATATGTGCATAATGACAATCAAAGAACGAATATAACATTCGGCTTCGGAATTGTAGTTTTATCTTGGATCTGCAAACTCCAATAAATAAATAAATAAATAAATAAATAAATAAACTAAATGCCGTAAGGTTCCCTACTTCGGGGTTCTCACTTATGACCAGTAAGTGGCATTAATTCTTTATCTGGTCAATGAACTTATAGATTGCTGTCTTTAGCATCAAATTTCAATTGATGTTCATCTAGTTTTGACGAAACATGAATTATTTTGATCATTTCTCAAACACTTGCTTTTATGACATTTCAAAAAATCACTTCAATACAGGCTTCTTCTGCATAGTTCGGACCTACTAAATACATGTTTAATAAAACTGATGCATATTAACCCAGTTGATAAGTTGTCTAGGCTTGAAGAAGTGCCACGTTTAATCTAACTTCTAACTACTTTGTTTCTAAAAACCCTTCAGGTCTTCCAATGAATCAGCATGCTTCCTTTGCACGTGATAAAAATGACATCAATTGAACTTGATTTTTTACCGACTTACGCTCTTTACCTCAATGAAACCAACCCTACACATTCTCATTTTATGTCCCTTTTTTCACAACCATTGTTCCGCGTAAGTGTTTGTGTGTGTGTGATGAACTCCAGTAGCGGCAAGGTGTTTGCGCAATCGGATACATACCACAAATGCACTTATTGATGATCAAACACGGTGCCGCAAATCATCTCGTGCCGCTGATGACAACCGGATGAGTCGGCCGTCCCTCCGAACCTCAGTATCGGTATGTACCGATTCCTGCGGGCTGCAATTGATGAATTGCACTTGCCAGTCGTGCGCACTTCAAATGGCCAAAAAATTGAGCTTTGAAATCTGGTTAGGAATCGGGTTCGTATCGGGAACGCCGCAGCAAGTCAAGCGGCGAAGGGAATCATTACGACGGTCGTGTAGATCAGAACAGCATATTTGCCACTCGGTGGATGGACTCGTCGAGCTTCGGGCTACTCGTTAAGACATTGATACGAGGAGCCAAGTGGAGCGGAGGAAGCCACAGGAAATTGGCCAGGAAATTGATCATTCAGAGCACCAGATCGAACAGCAATTGGGGAATGGACGAACGTACTGGCAAAGCAGGACTTCTGCCAAAACAGTGGCACGCAGATTCAATTGTGGCCGGGTCTACAAAGGAAAAGCCGACCGGGCAGGATCAAAGCCGGCGGCGGCCGATTGCACAAACAGCATGCGTGTGGCGGCAGAATGTTTTAATTTGTCGATTTATGATTTTTGCATCAGGTGCGTAAGGTGTAAAGGTGGACATTTGGGTTTTGCAATCGATGCCGCCGATCGGTGCCGCCAAGTACACACTGAGCAATGAGCCGATCGTTCAAAGCGTACGCACTTGTATCGGATCGGAAAAAGGAAGGAAATGCTGAGGATGCTTCCGACCTCGCAGGAACTCTAGTTGGGAAGGGAACATTTTTCGGGAGTTCGGTCACTTTGACTTATTATTGTGATGAAGATAGCAGAGGCGTGAGGGGAAAGCACCCGCAGGAAAAAAGAATTCCCAATGAACAATGTTCAATCTTTAATTTAGTTTCCTGCTATTTTGTGGAGACAAAAAACCCCAATGTGCTTCAATGTGCTTCCGTCTTACTCCCCAAGGCGGAACCGTGCGCTGAAGATGAATAAGAGCTGCCGCTCGTTTTCCGCTCATTAGAAGCATAGTTATTGGGGCTTTTTTTGGGGTGCCGCAGGAATTTAGTAAACCTGTGCCAACGGCATTCCATCAAACTAACACTTGATGATGGCATGCCATCGATAGGGATTGATTTATCGATGTTTTTTCGTTTGATTTAGAGTCAGTGCATGTTCCTGGAAGGATGTTTTTTCTCTGCAAGAGTTCATTGACACCGAATAAGCAAGATTCAAGCATTTTTGGCAGATTTTTTCTCGTTAAAGGTATGTATCACCAGCGGTAGATTTAACAATTCTTGGTGGTAACCTGTGGCGCACCGTCGTTATGGGGGCCCTGTGCAGTGCTCTCCAATCTTTTTAGAATCGCGGATCACTTAGCTTTGAAAACAACCTTTGTAGCCTGTTGAAACTTTAATCTTAATTGTGGTAAAAAAGATGTATGAAATGTATTGAAATAGGCATTTCTATTTCAATAATTAATTCTGTCCCGGACCACGCCTGTAAGCAAAGCGGAGGTTGGAGAACGCTGATCTATAGAATGCAGTATGTATAACAGTTGACAGTTAACTAGCGACCAAGGCTCCCTTAACGATGAACACTGGGGTCCCGAGATTGGGGCTCCAGGCTCCATGCTCGAACACACGTTTTCTGAAGTAACGACTGTTCCAAGGTAGCAGAACTCCTTTACTACCTCGAGAATATCGCCGTCAACTTATACACTGTTTCCTAGATGGTCTGAGTCTCCGGCAAGTAGATACTTCGTTTTCATCGCATTGATTCGCAATCCAATTCTTGCTGCTGCGCGTTTGAGTCGAGTGTACGCCTCACATACCTTCGCTGTTGTCCTCCAATGGCAAAGAAATTAGAGAAACCGTTAAAGGATCGTGCCACGGATGTCGTTGTTTAACCCCGCGATTTGAATGACACCTTCTAGGGCAATGTTAAAGAGCAGACAGGAGAGTCCGTCACCTTACCTCAGACCCCTGTGAGATTCTAACAATTCCGACGTCAAGTTCTATACTCTCACCTTGCACTGCACTTCTTTCATGGTGGCCTCTAACAGCTTGATCAACTTCCCAGGGAAATGGTACCGCTGCATGATATTCCATAGCTCCTTCCGGTTTATGGTGTCGTAAGTCGTCTTGAAGTCTATGAACAGGTGGTTTGTTGGGATCTGGCGCCTCTCCGGCCACATCTTGAACAGGTCGGCCGCCAGTCTATCGTTGCCCGTAGACTTATTGCTCTTAAGCTGCTTGATGACGCTGGTAATCACATCCAGAGATGGCGGGACCACCTCGTCGTCTGCGCCGATACTGTCACTGTTGCTACTGTTGTGTTGAGTGTTATCGACCGAGATTTACGGGGCCATCAGGTTAGGCCATAACAAAAATAGCAGTTATGGTGTTAAACAATATTGAGACAAATTGTAAAATAAAAAATCCATAGTAATTTTTTTCAATACACTGTAAAGAAAATTTATAAAAAAGAGAATCAGTGAAGAATCCCTGGAACATATTGAAAAAATATCTGCGGAACAGTTGAAAAGCCTGAAATTAAAAAATAACAATGTAAACTCGTTTTACATTTGAAAGATGTTCTACTGGAGAATCTTCTTTAGAAATGAAAATCATCTAGGTATGGAATGGTTTTCAACACAAAGAACGAGACAAAACAAAAATAATCGTAACACTTGGAATGGATTTATGATCATTTACAAAAATGCAAACTAACAACCGATCCTCACTTCTCTGCTTGTAAGTATAATTTGTGATATGATGAGATTCTACGAGATTTATTTAGAGACATGTTTGTAGAGACATGTATCAGTCATAGAGTACCATAGTAATAATCTTTTCTGTATAATAAAGTAAGTAATACGATAAAAATAAGATATTCTTGTGTTGAATTAAATGTTTCCCGTGATCATTTAGTTTAGTTTCGAGATCACTTTCCAGGATATTCTACTTGGCGCATTATCGTAAGGTCGAAGTATGGAACACTCCTTCCAATACGGATTCCGTTCCAACTGAAGTATAAAGATAAAAATAAGGTTATACCCACATTTTTGCTACAACTTCTTTGTTTTTATAAGGAGATGCCTACCGTTAACCGGTAATGGACATCAATCCTCTTCGGGGTTTCTAGCTGATGTCGTTGTTCGAAGATATAACCGTTTCAATATAACAGAGAAGTTAATTTCACTAAGTAGCAACTTATCCAACTGGAACAATTTCTGGAACATTCCTATCATGGGATGAGACTTCATCAAGCAGGTATTTTATCCTCGTCGCATTGATTAGTAATCCATTCCAATCTTCCAATCCAATCTTTGCAATAATTTCTTAGAAAACAACTACTACTGCTACCCAATGGACCAAAGCTTCCGTTGCCAATAATTCATCATGCTGCTCAAGAACATGTGTTTTAAAAAAATAAGGATTTTAAATCATCTTACTCAGAGTTTTACCATAAGTGTCAATTCTACATGAACCATACCAAGCTTGCATTACATCGTACATTACACCATGTCATACCTGCCATGTAGCTTTGCAGCTTCATGGTTATATGCAGCGTGACCCAACACGATCAGCATAAAACAAGCCCTGCACATACATAAATCGATTGTCACAAGGAGGTCACGCCAGGAAAGCAGCAGCTCATGTTTTTCTTTCACTCAACAATGAACAAACCTTTAAAAAAACAGACCATTTCCCCTGACGTTTACACGATAGCTTACAATGTCACCATCCCGGTGGTCACGTCGATCAGCCAGAACGTCCTAGCGTGTATGGCGCCTCGCTTAGCGAACCTGGTAGCCAGAACATTTACTATCGCTGCTGGTGATGCATGCCTGCCACTGATACGCCTATTCCCGGTCTTGCTATGACCCTCGTGGCGATGAATAATTCAGCAAACCCACTGGTCAAAAACCGTGAGTCCGCAGCACAGCGCATCTGTCAAAATTCGATATTATCATTTTCCGCCTAACGGAACTCCACAGGAGCTTCTTCGAGGGGTTTCCAGCAAAGGGGTCCTCGAGCCGCCTCTCAATCAACGCAACATCACATAATCGAACCTACCGGATCATACCACAACATCGGATGGATTTTGAGGACATCTCCGGGGGGGGGGGGGTACAATGACACAAACACGCCCTGACGCTTCCACGAATCGATCGAACGCGCGCGCTCGTGATTGTGAAAGTTTGGCAATTAAATACTTTACGCGACTAATTAATGCAACGCTCGAGCGAAAGGGGGCCCCGGGTGTTGATGGTCGTTGCACCGATACACCATTTCACCATTTATCAGCACGGTCATTCGTCAAAAAATCACGTACAGATGAGTATGTGTGTATGATTGTGTGTTTCGTAATCAACGCGCGATTTCAATGATAAATATTCATTCGGCCAGTGCGAAACGGTGGCGCACAGAACGGAGGCGCAAAAAGGACACGCTGGCATTACATTGTATGGTCCGGGAGGGGCGTTCCGGGACCTGCAACCGGGCCGCAGGCACGTCATATCGATGCATGCAACCGAAGCAAAAATGATCTACTGGGGATAGCAGGGCACCAAAACACACAGAGAGCGCGAGAACGTCAGTGTCATGGTCAGAAGCGTAATTGTGTGCCGCGAAAGGAACGGATGAATGAAGGTATGATTTATTCCAAGGCCCGAAAGCAGAAACATCGCTAGACATGAATGAAAACGGATTCTTCCTTTACCCTTTCCCCACCCCCCTTCACCCACTCCCACTCCACTGCGGTGTATGGTTACGCTTAGTGAAGCCCATACTTCAATCTGTTTCTGGCTTTTCATTCGAGTTTTTCGGTTTTTCTGATTATGTACCGTTGTACGATTGCCGGAGCCTGCGCCCCGAAACCCGGGCAGTTTGCTTCCGTATGATCCTGGCCAGAGAATGCTGGCGAGAAATTTATGCGAAATGACAGGAGCAGGTTTCTGTGTTTCTTTGCCCCCGTTTGCTAGCCTCCATGTTCCCTTTGCGTACTATCTCATGAAGGCTCTTGTAGCAGCAGCAAACCCCAAAACCAGAAATTAATTAAAATCCCATTATGTGCAACGGAATCGTTGGTAAAGCGCTTACTGCTGCTGCTGCTGCTGCTCCTGCTTATTGTTTGTGCACACTCGAATATCTTTCACTAGGTTGTCAAGCCAGTCAGTCCCGGGTCTCCGTGCGCTTGTGCGCCAGAACATTAATTTGGGGTAGCGAAAGGTATGATTGATTTATGCGTTGACTGGTGCGCCCTGCTCGTAGTGCGCCTGCTAGTTGATATCAATTGGCAAATAACGATTCAGTATCCGCAGGGTTGGTAAGCTTTTATTGTTGCGAACGTGCAATTAAGCGATTTAGTTGCAGAAGAGGCACCAATCGAGTGTACACATGAGGAAAAGTAAATGTATCATCATTCATCCATACGATTATGAGCGAAACCGATAAGATATATCTGCTGAGAATCTGTTCTATGTTGCCGTTCCATGTCATCTACGATCGATCTATAGTTTGCAGGCACGGTTTGGAAAGGACTAAATTGCTTTGGATATTATAATATTAGAAATAGAGCTTCATAATAATGAGATTAATTCATAGTTTTCCATGGTGTTTTGTTGTTTCCCGTTATTATGTGCACTCGTGTTACATATTATTCCGAACATTACATTATCTCAACAGCACTAACTAACTCTATAAACTAAATTGAACTAACACACTTTCTTCCAAGCGGACGCAGTAGCGGATCTAACGGTGGGCGGACTAGGCAGTTGCCTTGAAGGGCCTCGTGGATGGACGTTAGAGCCCCATGGATAGACGTTAGAGCTCTAGCTAGCCGTCTCTATATTCAAACTCTTAGAGTTATTGAAAATAAATCTTCTCATTTTGAGGTATAACAGTAACTAGTTTATATTTGTTCATTACTTATTAAAGTAACTTATTCATACTGTACTATATATCGTGCTTGCCTCTTTGATGTAACATGCTAAATACATGCCAATTTCATAACAAACTCCTCGTCACGATGATCAGATAAAAACCTCCTTTTCTTCACCTTCTTCTTCTCCGTCATACTTATTTTCTACTTATTCTTCATAGTGTCTAATGGTTTTTTTCTTCTTATGATTATGTTCTTATGTTGTTAACATCCTTTTTCTTCTTCTTGTCATTTTTTATTGACTTATTATTATTTTTATAGTTATTATAGTAACTAGTGTTTGTCTATTATTATAATTCTTCGTATTATTACTATTATTATAGTTATTATAGTAACTAGTGTTTGTCTATTATTATAATTCTTCGTATTATTATTATTATTATTATAGTTATTATTATTATTATTATCATTATTGTTATTATTATTTTTACTTGTTTTATTATTATTATTATTATTATTATTATTATTATTATTATTATTATTATTATTATTACTTGAATTGTTATTATAATTCTTATTATTATTATTATTATTATTATTATTATTATTATATTATTATTATTATTATTATTATTATGATTATTATTAATATTATAATATTATTATTATTATATTATTATTATTATTATTATTATTATTATTATTATTATTATTATTATTATTATTATTATTATTATTATTATTATTATTATTATTATTATTATTATTATTATTATTATCATTATTATTATTATTATTTTTACTTGTATTATTATTATTGTTATTTTTACTTTTTTTATTTTTAGTTTTATTATTATTATTATTATTATTATTATTATTATTATTATTAATATTATTATCATTATTATTACTACTTTTATTATAACTTTTATTATTATTGTTATTATGATTATTATTACTTTTACTATTACTTTTATTATTATTAGTTTTTTTTTTATTTTATGCAATTATTATTATGATTATTTAATGCCTTTAGTGTAATTGTCATTATTTTTATTATAATTTTATAATTTTTCACGTTATTAACGTTTATCTTTCCCTTCTTTTTTTGCTCCTGCAATATCTCATTACTATCACAAAAGTGCAAAATACTCCCTACATGCTAAACTTCTAAGATCTACAAACTCTTCTTCCAGATGACGAGACAGGAACTCTTTGTTGATGTTGTTCTTCCTCTTCTTTTTCTACTAATTTTTTCTTCTTTTTCTTAATTCTACGTATTTTATCTGGCGAGCAATTCACGCTAAATATAGTAATATAAATATAGAATATAGTCAAGTTTACTAAAATGATTAACGCCTCGGTTTTTAAGTTTAGTTTTAGCTCTGCATGAGATGGGATCCGAAGCCTCTTGAGAGATCATATAGGCTCTCCCATCCAACTCCTATTCCAACACGTCCTCGTCGTGTAGAGTGGTAACATATGTCCCCACATTTCCAAGCCTGGATACGCGGACGAATCAGAAGGGTGGTGGGCATCCCTGGAAACAGGGTGACTAAACGGCGGGGGGGGGGAGCAACCCTACGCTAAATAAAACGGTCAAGTGGGCGCGGGGCCAGTTACCCAGTTTCATGTATCAACCGACTACGGAAAGCATCAGAAATTTTCGAAGTAAATTAGCTTTAGACCACCTTGACATTCCTGTCGCAGTATATCATAACAAGACCTTCGTTCTAATATCTCAAATTTACGAGTATGTATAAGATTCTAAATAGAACTGAGTGTCTTTTTTAACTCCATAAAGAATTTTAACATTTAAAACATTTGGTAATCTGAATTGCCAATTATTACATGAATGGGAATCACTAGTAAACCAGAAAACATGGCTAAAGAAACGCATATCTTAAGCCTTTGAAACTCTCCCAAAAATTCTTCTTTCATGAACAATAATCCATAATTAAAATAATAACTATTCTAAAATCACAACATAACCAAAACATCAATCAGTGCAACATCATTTTAAAGTTTTACTTTTATTATTACTTCGTGCACCTCGCCGTAGTTGAACATCTTGCAGCACATTCCAGATTTTAAAGATGCTTTCAGCTTTTATCGTTCGAGTTTCCTTTTATAATTATCCGGATTCGGCTTTTCGGTCCGATTTAATAGTCCGGCGTAAAGTGCGCCTCTGCACACTTCCCGTTTGTTTTTATTGATGGATTGGCTCGCCAAAGCTCAAATAGCTGCGAGCAGGAATCAAATGCGTTTCTCACCCATCGCCAGAACGCTCAGTGAAGTTCGATGTAAGTGCGCCATAAAAAAGGCGCCCCTCAAACGCAACCCGCAGAAGACGCCGGGCCCGGAGTGCTTTCAATCGTGCAAGATTTATCTTGCAGCTTCGACAAATTTATGTTTCTGTTCGAGTGTTGATGGAGCCATAATTTTGGGAAAAAGGAGCAAATTAACGGAACCCAACCAAAAAAAAAAAAAGCTGAACCAAACAACTGTAAGCAAGTAGGCAGACACCCCGAAAACTTCATCGCCAACGCCGCTCGGGTACGGAAGCATTGCAGCTGCATTCATACAGTGCCGGCCCGTCGATCAGTCATTGCGGGCACGTTTTCGCGTGGACCACGCACCCGTCAATGCAATAAAAATCGGTTGAATGATATTTATTTAATTGATTTCCTGGAGCGAGCGAGGACACCGTGTGTCGCTTCTTATCAATCCCGACCAATGGGATGGGAGAACATGCGGATCCGTGCTCGTACCGTGTCGCGCAAAAGTGTCGCAAGATGTCGGGATCGGCGTTGGCGACGGGGCGAACACAACGTCCAACCAGAAGCAGCCGGCGCAGCAGCTCAATCAAAAAGCAATGAAATCAATGTTGGGCAAGTGTATGTAACCTCAGCTGCGATACCTGGAAGGTAATGCGGAATCCATGAAACGCAATGCGTCCAATGCATGAAGCCTGAAGAGAGGGCAGTAATAAAGGGGGGAGGGAAGGGCAAAAACACCAATCTCTTGGTGAAATGGGTGCAAAAGTTTTTCGTTTTAATTTATCAATTATTTTATGGCGATGTATGTTTCTGCTTTTTTTCGGGCGATTCCGGAGACGGGGCAGGGTAACGAAACCTGTGTGGGAAATATGAAAACCCCTGAGCTGCAGTAACGATCGTCTGCGATCGGCTTCCAGCAACAGCAGCAGCAGGCTGGAGAAGGAAATGATTTGAAATGTTTCGCATGTGACCAAAATACTTCTGCACCTGCCCCGGAACAACTTAATCTTATAAGCAGGTATTGACGCTGGAATGAGAGCAGCAACCGTTCGAAGACCGGGCGTACGGACGCTGTGAGACAAAAGGAAGGGGACGATCTCAACAAAATAACATCCCAACGTGTGGTGTTGTATCTTCATGTGATTGGCATGATTGGGTTCGTGATCTTGGTTTTTCTGTTTTGTTTCGGGAGGCCTCCGGTTTCCGGTTCGACTCAGGCTCGGTGTGCATTGATAAATTGACTGTCAGTGGCGTTTCGAGCCACGAGGCTGTCCTTGCCTTATATGGGATTGCCGCCGCCAAAACAAGAGCCAAGGGGAGCAAAGGAAATGATTTAAGGGCTGCTGCTGCTGCTGTTGCTGCTCCGGGAAAAGGGAGTTGTAAGTTGATAAATTTCAAACATAATTGGCTTTTCGCGTTCCCGTGGTACAGCGAGCTGATAAGGAATGTTTTTGCTGTAGTTGCCGTTTGTTTGATTGATTAAAGAACACACGAGCACGGCGTTAGAAAGAAGACAACGAACTCGCGCGAGAACATATTATGCACCTGATCGATTGCTCACCGAAATGTTACGGATGCGTTGAGCGCTGCTGTAACGCGTTCATCGAGCTCGAGCTATGGATCGTCGACGAAGCGCCACATTTCTTTAGCCATGCTATTGCATATGGCTCGCCGTTTCAAAGCCGGAAACTAACAACCCCGACACCACTATTAGCAACGGCGACATCCGAAACGAATTTGCATGCATACAATTTGATCCCCTTTCGAAACCTAAACGCTCCCCTGTCTCCCCAACTGTGCATCGAAGACACCTTGTTTGTGGCGGCGCTGCATGCGTGCAACAGACTTGACACGAGCCACACTTTTATGGATTTGTCTGACCGACCGACAGACAGACAGACGGCTGCGGCTGCACAGGAGTGTTGAATATTAATATTTTTATTAGTAATCCACTTTGATGCAGTCGAATGGTTTGAGCCGTTTTTTTTTTCGTTATAAATTAGCTAGAGAGAAAAACAGAACATATGTGTGCTTTTTTGACAGCAACATAAAGGTTTGATTCCCATGTATGTTTTTTTTTTTAGTTTGGAGATTATGTTTTCTGATGAATAAAGAGTAATGAAATTCAGCAGTTTTTGCCTGCACCCATGAATGCATGAGAACTAATATGTCATTTTAGAACAATAATATTTAAAAATGAAGTCTATTGATTTTCTAGAAATAAAATCTAAATGCTTCTATCTATCTTTACTCTTGGATATTTAAAAGTAGTTTTATCTAACGCAGCAGTGGGCAAATTCCAGCCCGCAGGCCACATGCGGCCCATCGCAACATCAAATCTGGCACGCCTAAAAGTTATTGTACATATTTACGCTTGACATGCCATCATTCATCATACAGTCGTACTCTTTCTACTTTCATTATCGTAATATGGATTGACGGACTAATCATTACACGGGATTTTGAGAGTTCTCATAATTTTCGGATACTTTCTTAACTCTTTACAACATCGTCAGATAGCTGATGAAATAACGCAAATTCTTCTTACGCCTTGCTTGATCGATTGAAACCTAATAGGTTGGTGCTGAATTATGTTAAAACCAAAAACTTTCTTTGCAAAAAAAGTCATTTTAGCACAAGGCTACAAATGGTTTTTGATAATAAATAACAATGACAATTTCCTTTTGTCTGTATAGCTCCCTAAGCCAAGTCAGAAGATGAATTTTTATATCGTTCGACTGCGTACATATCATGAAGCCGTTAAATCATTCTGCTTGTTCAAATATACCACTAGAGAGATCAGTTTGTGGTCCGAAAAAATAAAGTTGTGATCAGCACGCGCTTTCAAAAGCAGCAGGGATCTGAACTACTCAACTACTATTATAATTAGTTTTAATAGTAGGATTTTTCGAGCATTAATCTTGCATGGGTGGTTTTATCACATTAATACAACAATATCACTTATTGCTTATCATCATAAAAAAATATTATTTTTATATTTTTGAAATAAAACAATTTATGTGCAATACTAACTGGCCTGCGGAATAAACTCTCGATCGTTTACTAAATTTGACCCTTTACCTGAAAAGTTTGCCGTTCGCTGATCTAACGCTGATTTCGAATCGAATTTACAATTAGGCTCATTGGAGGTTGCTCAATAAAATATCATTTTTGGATGACTTTCCACTAAGAACTCGGAGGCATGGGAAAGAAAGGGCAATGATAAATAGATCTAATCCAACAATCAGTTCATTGAGCGCTTTTCAGACCTTTAAGTCACCTAAAACAGTAAGTATGTGCTACATTTGTTGACCGGTCTTAACACTTAAGCTCAGACGAATTGCATTATTTCAGTAACAAATCCCCAGACAAATCAGCAACAGATAACATCATCAACATTAAGCAATACGGCCTTCTAGGACCGTTCTTCCTAAATTAAAAAAAAACATCATCAACCTACCCCAGATATGTTTGAAATCTGAGAATGATTGAAGGTACATCGAGGACATCTGAGAAACTGAGAACATTAGCATGATAAAATAAACTATTTACCCTTTTTGGTTCAAAAATGAGCAAAAATAGAGGTGAGGTCATTTAAGCTCTTAGACATCTCTTTCACATATCAATTAAAGATGTGATCTAAACATCCTCAAAAGAGAACCTAAAGAGAATCTAAACATCTTGATGTCGTTGGGAGAAGACAAAATCATAACAGAAAATTAAGTACAATGAAGTAATACCAACGAATGGCTGTATTCGTTTGTAAATTACCAATTTTACACGAATATTAAACAGGTAATTCTTTTCCTCATTATAATTTGTTTGGCTTAATGCAATGAAGCGAAAAAACTTTAATCAAGAGAAAGTGACGACACTGCCACGAGCCTAGCTTTCGCTCACGAAAGAACGTAATTACCTCTGTGTTTTTTGTAGGTACACATCTCCTTCTTCAACTCCATCTCAACCATACAGCAACTACCTCCAGAAACGTTTCGCAGCATTCGAAAACGAACCGGGAAACCAATTTACCAGACCGCATCAGACTCCGCTTATCAGCAGCGCGAGCGGGTTTAAAAAATTCTGATTGCCGATTCTCGCTCGAAGTTCTCCTCCGGGTTTCGGTGAAAGCGTCCCCCCGGATCCGATCCCGCGTGCTGATGAATCCTGGTGTAATTATTTTTTCAGGCTGCAACACAGCCGACAGGAGAGCGTTCGATGCGTGCTGGCCTGCTCCGCAACGAGCTAATAACTCGCCAAGCATAATGTTTGCATAGCCATTTACCGATGGCCTGTGTGGTATCTATATCGTAAAGCATACCCCGAAAGTAGGATGTTTTCATTAACGATATATTAATGGGATGTACGGTATATCTCCTTCCCGGCTGCTTCTTCCCGCCTTCCGCTGCCAGGATTCGCGTCAGCCGATCTCAATCATCTTACGGGCACCGTTTCCATGATGGACAGTTATCCCTCTGGCGGCTGGTCTGGTCCTGTCCAGTTGGTCTTTGCGCAAAAGTTCGCGAGCATAAGTAGGTCACAACGGCAAGGGCCGAGTCCCGATGCCGGGTATGATATGGCGAATGATGATCGATAATATTTGCCAAAAGGCTTCCGAAACAACTGCTGCTGCTGCTGCTGCTGCTACTACTACTACGAGCAAGAAGCAGCACAGCGAAGCCGACCGTACCAAAACATTGGGAATTATGTTCGCTGCGCATTAGGATGCCGCTGCGCTTGCTCAGCGATGCGCGAACGCACGTGTCGCGCAAAGGATCGCGCGCGTGCTTGCGTTTCACCCCGCCGTTTCGTGCGCGTACCTGCTTGCGTACGTTTACATAAGTGAAATTGATGGTTGGATGGTGCTCGCGAGACACGCGACCTGGGCGAGAGCAGTTGGTCACTGCAAATTGCATCTGTCATAAATTGGCACTCCCGGGGAAGCGAGCTGCGGCAGTTAGCTGTCACACTTTTGCCAGCGCCGTTTTTTTGTGCCCAGCGCATTCATTGTACTAATCGGTTCGACGGAAGGATTTAAAGTTAATTACCATTTTTCACTCGAGCGCGCTTGCGATGACGGGTTGGGCCTGCGTTAAGAGAGCGTTAAACGTAATTGGATCAATTGATGCGCATCCAAGCTTTCACCGGGGAGGTTGATAGAAGTGGTAATAAAGATATCCTTTTGCGAGACCTCGCACGGTTTTTGGGGTGCATTACTGGGCGTACTGCGCATTTTAAGGGTCCTTGTTGCGAAAGGCGAGACACTTCCAGCCTGCAAATTGAATGTGAATGAACTTTGTGGGTTTCGTTTACACCATTTGGTGCCGCTCTGCCCACATGTTACTTGTCTTAGCATACGAAAAATCGCAAACTGACACCGGACAATCCAACCAACAACCAAGCGTACATTACGAAGCGTGCACACAATGGATCACAAGTCCCTCGTCGCTTTTTTTATTTCTAGGGCAGGATTTTCTTTTCCCGATGCGCTACACATCCGCCCGCCACTTGCGATCGGCCAGAAAAGGTCCTTTCGATTGCTCCGAGCGCCCCTCGAAAAGGCTCGCTCGAGCGAAAGGATTGACTTAATGATTTCATTGGCTGGCTGTAACCATTTGTTCGCTGATGGTGGCATATGTAGACACTCGGATGTTGCGATGAGTGGTGGCCGCACATGCAAATGCCTATGCACGATGCACGGCTGGAGAAACGATTTTCGGTACAACAATTATCGTCTCGCGCACTTAAAAATCCTTTCCCGCAGACACCGCAGACCGTTGCCGACATGGGAGGGGGGGAGTGCACCAGCAGATCTATTGATCGTTTTCTTCCGTTCGATTGAAAATCGACTATCAGCTGGCGGGCACGGGCGAAAAGGATGTGCCACGCCACCGCCGAACCTTTTGCGGATTGATTCGGATGTCCGGTTTATTGAACTTGCATCGGCCAGTTGGGGAACACTGGGAAACGTTGTGCTGGGTGTATTTAGCAGTTGGCATTAGTTCTGTATTCCCTCTCTATCTCTTGTGTTAGACGTGTGAACAAAGCGTGGAATGTGCTGCACCTCATTATGCTATCAATGGTACGGATTTAAACGAGTTGTTTTAGAAGATAGTTCTTCGTATTGAATGGAGCAGTAATGTTGTTTTTTTATATTGCTGGATAAACAAATCTTGAGTATGCTTATCTTGATCGCGAAACTTGATTCTTGTTGTGTTTTATTTTTCATTACTTTTTATAAGCAAGAAACAGATAGACACATAAGAAATCATCGAATTAAGTCCATTTGAATAGATTTGATGTGCCACGCTCGCTTGGGGTATTTTTTCAATTTGTTAAATATTGTAATTCGGAAGAACTATATGGTGTTTGAAATCGGTTAAAATGCTATTTGAAATTAGGGGCCCTCCATCATTGACTAAAAGTAAAATTGCAATAAACATATTGAAGGAATAATTTGAGGACAAGCAAGATAACTAACATATATAAATTGCTAGATCTATCTTTGTCCATATTACCCATGTTCCAAAGCAGCCTAAATTAAGTAAAGATAATCAAAAGTTATCACAGGGCACAAGGACATAAACCAAATTATATGACCTTCCAGTATTAAAGCCATATTGAAACATTCATTACTTCAAATCTTCAAAACTAAACTTCAGCTTTCTTCAAAATACAAGATTTGAACCATATTATTATGGTTAAATTATTAGTATCTCTCCGGATCGTTGCTCCACAACAAGCTCAATAATTTAATCAATATTATCAAGCTGATCGAATTCTCAAAAACCTAACCTATTTCTCTGTTTAAACCATTTAGTGAGCCAGTTAAGCCATCGTTTTCCATCTCGTGTAGTTTGTGCTAACTTCCAAGAAGTTCATATCTGATTCGTTTTCTCAGAAACGCATTCAACAGTTCTATTTCAATGATTCCTATAATTTCGAAAACCAAAGAAATGCTGTTTCAAAACTTCCTAAAGATCATTTTGATTTTTAACAAATGCTTTTCATGTAACTATTTTAGGCTTTCTAAACATCAATCTAAGTTTGAAAAAATAAAACAATGTAGATCTGTTCTAAATGTTTATGTTTCTGATCACTACGCTTCCTATAACAAGCAAGTTGAACATAAAGATTTGTGCGAAAGAATCTTTATGTACGTAAAATATTCAATTCCATCAACAAAGTATGTTTCTTCGGAAGGTGTAACGTGTCACCTGTTTCATGGTATCGATCATCTCTTCTGACCACAATCTCTCGATCAGTAGCTGTAGAACCAAATTTTGAATGAATTCTTAAATTCTATCGCTATTACTCGATGATCTAATTACCAAACCCACTGAAGAACACGACACCAGGCCCACCTGCACAGGGCGTTTGCTGATCGAAACCCTGACAAATGCATCCAGTCACGTACACGCCAAAAGATTCGGCCAGCGAAAACAGAACACGCACAATGGTGCGATGATAAATTGGGCTGCAACTTTGTCGCCTGCTGAAGAAGCTCTTGCTCGCACCGTTTCACAGTTTTAATTACTGCCGTACAATTAAGCAATGTCAACTGGAGAACCACCCCACAACACCTAAAGTAAAAGGGTGGTGCCTGCCACGATTTCATCGATTCCTCATTTCCCGTTCACAGTTCGACAGCTTTTCCTTCCTTTGCCTCACCCCGCCGAGTGCTTAACCCGGTCGGACGACTTTCATATCCACGCAGGGGGCAGAGGCGTCACCGGGACAGCGAACATGTGCGCGAAAGTCTTGTCATGCCATTGCGCAGGATTATGGATGCAGTTTTTCGGTTTTGCGAAAGGTGTAGCCGAAGCACGTGTTCAAATGTTCAACTACACACACAAAAACACGCTCAATATGAGAAGCATTATCAGACAGACAAACACGGCGAGCGCCGAAGAAGAACGGGGAAGTAGTCTGCCAGCCACCGATAACAAGCAATTCGGTTGTCGCGGCTTGTGTTTTGCCGATCACATGTGGCATGTAAATGGATTGGAAGTGCATTCGTCAGTTGCAGCACAGCAACCTGTTATCAAACACGCACCACCTTCAATAAGTGCCAACCGGCTGCCAACGACCTTTTTTTGTTTTCCTTACCGACGCGCGATCTACGCGATCGGTCTAGGCTCTTTCTTCTGTTTATGTAACGCTCTAGCCGCGTGCTGTAATGGACCCCAGAAGTCGGAAGTCTTAAACGGATATAGGCGCGCACGCGCGTGTGGCCACCGCGGCTGGCAGGTGATCGATCGAGCCTTCGGGATCGGTCATAATTGCCAACAGCCTAGGCACAAAACATGGAATGCAAGGTCGGATGATACTGCGAAGGAAAGTGAACAATAGTGTGCCTGCCGCGCACACACACACGCCTGTCCTGCATCTGTTCGTCAGCGTAATGCGCTCGGTAAGTGCAGCAGCATGGGAGGCACTAGCTAATGGCCGATCGTGCTTAAATTGATAGCTTGCGATGCGACAGATCGTGTAGCTGCCGGTGTTTTATCCTGAATGTGCGGATGCGCGCGCCGAAACTGGGTCAAATGTGTTCCGGGCGTTGTAAAGAAAGTGAGTATTATCATGTACCGTTGAGCTCGGAAAAGCTGCTACGATCATATGGTGCGTGTCGCTGTGCGTGTTTTAATCATACTGCTTCTGTTATCGCTTCGTACTGATAAACCATGTCTGTGTTTTTGGTTCTGTTTTCGTATGTTGTGTTGTGAGCTGCGATATACATTTAAAACATGTTAAAAAAATGAATGAGGCCCATTACTATTTTTTCCTATCAATTACCAATTTGTCTGAGCAAATTGTGAAAGGTGATATAACTAAATAAGAATAAATGATGAATTTAAGATAAATTTATAACATTACCTAAGACATACAAAAAGCAATAAAATAGGAAATTGCAAGAATACTACACAACAAACACAAAATGCAAAACATGAAAAAGTCTCAAACATCTAAAATGATAACAAAGTAAAACTTATGAAAATCAAAAATATGTTAAAACTGTACTATAGGAAATGAAACTATAATATAAGAACAAAGAACAAAAGCTAACCATTCGTTATCCATCCCTGAATGTTCTGCCATTTCCTTTTGTCGATCTCTCAATCCACGTTTTGACGTTTTGACTTTATATGTAATAATGTTCAAAGGGTATCATACCTAGGAGTCAGTAAAAGACCTAGGAGTTTGGATAGACGATAAGCTCTGCTTTATTTTGCACGAAGACAATGTAATTAGCAGGGCATATGGAACTTTGGGTTGTTTTCGCCGCATTGGGTCCGAGTTTTTGGACACAACGTACTTGAAGGCTCTGTATTGCATTTTAGTCAGACGACCAATATTAGAGTTCGGGCGCATAGTGTGGTCGATTTCTTCTCCCTCCTCGATCCTCAGACTCGAACGGGTGCAAAATATGTTCACACGTTTCGCTCTTCGGAGAATCCTCGGTCCGGACACCCTTCGCATTCTGTCCGTTTTCAATTTCTTGGGATTGAGTCAATCGAATCACGTCGTACTCAAGCCCAATCCTTATTTATCGAGTCCATCCTACTCCATGGAGTCGACACCTCTCCTCTTCTTTCTTATATCGATTTTTATGTCCCTGCCCGTCCACTAAGACATTGTCCTCCTCTAGACATCCTCAGACATCGAACCCAATTATTATTATTATTATTATTATTATTTATTTAATCTTCAACGGGCCGTATGGCCTAATTAAGATGTAACAGTTCGATTGAAAAAAAATACATAGCAAAAATAAGATTTACATCGCAATTCACTGCGGCCACGGCAAAAGCCGGAGACGTTCCTTGAAGCACTGAGTTGAGATGTCGAAGTCGAAGCAATTCGAGACAGTGTTGAAGACAGCCGACATGCGGAACATAGGGTCAGACCGACCAGCACTGGAACGGGGTTGAGCGAGCCGTAGAGTTTCTCTAGACCTAAGTGTTCGGGATGGTGCATAGATATCGACTCGAATTTGGCATGAGCGATCCGTTTCTGAACTGCATCAGACATTTCAACGATTCTTCCCACTTATTCGATTATGACATCTCTTCGGCGTCATTTAGATCTAGGCTGCGGACTGATGCCAGTTCCTCCAACTTTCCTTATTTAATTTCCTTTCCAAATTTCCTTCTATCTCCTCTCTATTTATATCCATATTGCACCTTCTACCATAGTTTAGGCTAGCTATAAGCAACTTATATTTTTGTTAAATAATCAGGTAGACACAATAATTAAATTGAAATGAAATAACATGAGCATGTTCTAAAACATCGATACGAGTATAAACGGAGACAACAACTTCCATCAGAATAATCTCATACGAACATTCCAAAAACTGCTGCTGCTTTCCATCGTCTACGAAATGTTCTAATTCCGCCCGGAAGCTACCTTGACAGATAAGCCCAAAAGGATATGCTGGCCCGACCCGCGGACCCGATCGAACCGAAAATTCCGACAAAGCAAAAACAATAGGAAACTCGCGCCTCGGACGAACCACGCACCCAGCAACTGCTCCGGACCGACGCGTTGGCTGGGGCTTATCGTGCCCCGAATCTGGCTTTCATCTGCCATTTCCTCTTTCCGGGCAAGATTAGATTCGACGAAACAGTTTATAATCGATTTCCGTCACTTCCTTCGCGGCAAAGGTCGTCCTTTTTTTCCGCCGCGCACAGACAGCCACAACACGGCCCCCGGTCCCGGTCGCCTGTGCTGGATAGCGTTCCCGGTTTGGCGTTCATCGATCAGCTGTTACACGGGACTGCGCTGTTCGGGATTGGTTGGACGATTCGATGCCGGCTGACGAGGCAATTAAAATAACATATTTATCTTCGATGAGAGATTCTGGTTCACAGTTCAATGGAAAGCAAAATACACACACAAAAAGCAAAACGTGTCGCGGACTGACTGCTAGGGACGGATTTTGGTATTTCCTTTTTCGCGGTTGTAGCGCTTTCAAGATGGATGGGATGATAAAAAAGAAATTGCTGCTGCTTTGATGAGTCATTATAAGGCAATAGTTGAGAATTTATGTGAGATTTATAGCTCAAATTAAAAGTCAAAGGACAGGAGTTACGAGCGCACCAATCTGGCGAGGAAAAAAGTTCAGTAAATACGCATTTTTTAGGGATAATTCTTTTCCATTGTGATCGTTGCTTTCATTTAGATTGTTTAAATTTTATTGTTTTAGCATAAAAAAGAGCTCCACGCATGATTTCAAACCCGGCATAAAAATTGTAGCATAACCACTAACTAAGTCTTATTATATTTTTGATATTGTGATATTAGTAAAACTTAAAAACTAATTCCATAACAAACTATGTACGCAATTCACATAAAAATCGCACTTTTAAAAGGAAAAGCTAATACTTCTCACGTCAAAAATTGGAAGCATAGAGAAATAATGGTAACTGAAAGTGAAAATATTGCTACAAAAACTGTAAATTCTGTAAAAACAACATCGGTTTATCGGATCCCTAAGGGTGCATCCATGAATTACAACATGCTAATATATCCAAAAAGATGTATAAGCATGAGAAGATGTATATAACTTTAAAGAAAAATCTACGATTTTTTAACCATAATTTTATAAATTAAACATTATATTCTTAACTATTCTCAAACCAACGTCTCAAAACATCAGTTTAAAGGCTTTAAACCTCATGGAACGCTATACAAATGACCCTGCCAGTTGTTAGTAAGTAAAAAAACATAAAATTTTAATTATTGCGACTTGAGCCACATTTTAAAACACATAAAATTATGAGATTAAAAAAACACTCTGCCCATACCCAGCCGCACTTGCCCGCAAACCAGTTACGTAAGCTAATTGCTCCCAAAAAAATATAACATGACGTTTGAAAGCCAAGTTCATTGACTCTGGCATTATAATCGTAGCCATGGCTCATCCTCCATCACCATCCGGTTCCATCCGCTCCTTCTAATGCGCCTGCCCGGGCGCAAATGCAATGCAGATTACAAATTGGAAACAAGGCAGAAAAAGCAAAAGCCCCCCCTTACGCGGCAGCGCAAAAATGCAATTGCAGCCAGCCAAATTGGACGCACGGAGCCAAAGGAAACGCCCGTTGGAAACGGATGGTAGCACCGCGCTTCAAACGTGCACAGTGCACAGGCAGTGATTTAAGATAATAAACAATAATTATGCTCATCCTCGGAAGCATCCGTAACAGTGAGCAAGAGCAAGCACAAGAACTTGGAGCAAAAAAGCAACACCACCAGCAGCAGCCCCATTACACCGATCCCGAAAGGGCCGAGCGCCGAAAACACATACGGTATGCGTATACGCCTCGAAAAATGCACTCGTTTCTGGGGAGGAGCGGAAGAAATAAAAGCAAACGAACAACCCGAAAAACAAAACGCAAAAACCTTGCTCCGATTTGCTCGCTGGCAGCAAATGCTATTGACTTCTTGTCCACTCGTCAATGAAGCATGTGCAGCGGCCTTTGTTACGCTGCGTCCCCGCCGTAATGCGCAATGTTCATCTCCGGGAGAAGAGCAGAAAAAGAATTGCAATTCCCCCGCCGCGGCGAACATCTTTGGAGCGTTCCCTCCCAATTCCGAAGGATAAGCGGTTAGACGTTACAGACGCTTGGCCCCTCGAGAAATGGTGGTACAAAATTAGTATACAACCTCGGGCGCTAAAACCTTCCGGAGACTTCAGAAGGCCGAAGGCTGCGATGGGCAGTGCGCCGGGCTGCTCATTTTGTTACGAAATGGTTTATGGCTGGTTTTGCAAGCGCAAATATTATCCACTGTCCATGGCACATGCGTAAACATTTTTCCCTCCCGCTCAACAGGGTGTTTTTTGTTCCCGCTACCTATCGGCTTACGACGCTGTTTGATGACTGATATTCTACTTCAGCCTCTCAACCGAAGGTATGTTTTAACTGGCGCAGCACCGTGCAATTCGTTCGTCGGTAGCTGAAGTGTGCCAAAAATTTCGCCATCAGATCAGCGGAGAATCCGAGCTGCTTTGGGTCTCGCGTTCCCCTTTGCACAAGATCCACGCAGGCACGCAGGATAATAATCGATTTGTGCGGATTGAACACCGCCGATGCACTAAGATGAGGTTAAAGCACCCGCGGGATCCGACCCGGGCCGGGGCTGTTATTGTTATTAAATCGCCAAATTTAATAGGTATCATTAAGCAGCAATGCACCTCGGCTTGGGACGGCTACTGCGGACGGGTTTTTTTTTCGGTGGAAGGATTCGGTACGTTTGCGGTTTTGGTGTGCCGCACGAAGGCGAGAATACGCAGCAAATGAAGAAGCTCATCAATGGGTACTTCTAGATACGATGGGGAGGCATCAGAAGGTAAAAAAGGCTTGTTCATTAGACTTAAAACTGGAGGGCATTAAAAACCAAAGGCAATAGAGGAAGTTCGATCCACGATGGTGTTGTTATACATTTTAATGAACAATTTGTTTTCAAACGTTTTGCAATGGTTATGAACTTAACTTTGTTTCAGTCAGTTCTGAAAATTTGAAGTCAATCAGTTTACCTGAATAAATCAGTCTGATCAGTTAGGCTTGATGTGGTAACGCATCCGTAAGAGGATCAAAGTAATCATACTACTGCGACAAGAATAGCTGTGACGGATCTCAAGATGTAACATAGTATGACTCTCTTAATTCACATCCCAAATAAAACCTAAAAGGTCTGCAATTGGAGTATTTTAAGTTGGGCCAGTTTTTTTGATTAAATTAATCTATAATCCGTTCGATTGATTAAAAACTGTACTGCCTTACATGTTAACTCTCTTATAGGCACTCACAGTTAAGTAGGGTGAACTTCCAAATTTAGATTATTTTGGGCTAAGACTATTGTTGGATTTATTAATGAAGCGCAAAGCAACTAATAGATTGAATGACTTATTAAGCATTGTTAGGTAAGCATCAGCGACATCAGCTGCGAAATCCGAAAACGCATTATGCAGGGGAATTATGCATACTATGGAGATCCAGAAAATGCTGAGATCCAGAAGACTTAGAGACTGCACAAAATGTGGACTATGGACACGAGTCTTGGGCCATCCGAGTGGAGAATGCAAATGCTCTAATCGTGTTTGAGTGACACATCCTCCGGACTACTGTAGCGGTGTGTACGATCATGAAGTTTCAAGGAGAAGCTTGCTTACGGTGAACCAAATATCCTAACGATGGCGAAAGCTGGCAGGATACGCCAAAATAAGCATAGATTAAGCAGTAAGTTAGATCTTGAACCCATGATAGATATGCTGGATCTACCTATTTGACATCTATATCTAGGGCAACAAGGGGCGGTCTCGTGGTACAGTCGTTAACTCGAACGGCTTAATAACAAGCCCGTCATGGGTTCTCAAGCCCTGAATGGACCGGCCCTCTGTAGTAAGGACTGTGGCTGTCCGGCTACGTGGTATTGAATGAAGTCTTGAAAGCCTGTATAGGCCGGCATGTCCGCGTAGGACGTTTACGCCAAATAAAGGATCTAGGTCAACAAGACCACCAATCTGACAAAATACAACTCATATTTCCAATTTTTACATATTTTTTTATTGTAGCTCTATTTTGCAGGCATGCTACTTTTTACTACCTATACTTCATTTCCAAACTAGCCTAACAGAGAACTAAATTTAATAAACAACACGTACCACAAGGCAATATTCTGGGGCCGCTTCTATTTTTGCTGTTTGCGGCTGAGTTCTTCCTGTTCTTCCGAACGGCTGAGTTGTTTCTGTTCGCAGACGACACGGCTATTGCATTAAAAGGCAGAACACCAGCAGTACTAAGGGGTATTGTGCAACGATCCTTGGACATCTTGCGAGGCTATGCTTCGGAATGGAAGATCCGAATTGATAATACCAAGACACAAGCCATGATTGTCGCCCATTGCCTAAGAAATAAACTAGTGAAACCCACTACTCACCATCTGGTTGTGGGTGGAATATCTGGGCCTCATCATTGATAACAAGCTCCTATATAACCATGACACTAAAGAGCTATCAACTCAAATGATTACTTTACTGAAAAACAAACATTACCCTCTGCTGAATCGTAATTTTCGGCTGTTTCCAAAAAAACAAATTTGCTGTATATAAGCAGATTATCTTACCAGCCGCAACGTACGGCTTCCCTGTATGGCAACGTAGTGCTTACACAAACATCCTGAAAGTCCAGGTAGGATCTTAAAATTATATAAAATATTTAAAATAAACAAATTTAATTGTAATATAACCAACAACAGAATAATATTTTCAATAACATAATCTTCCTTATGCTGATTTTTCAGGAATATATCCCTCCGTCGAAAATCCCTACAGATTCTTCCAGTTTCTTTGCAATAACAGTCGTCCTGCCAAACTTTTTCCCACTGACCAGAGGTCTTGAAACTAAGGCTTGCAGGTGGGCCGTAGGCGGCAATCTATAATGCGACTCGTGATGATTTTGTTTAGGTTAAAATAAATAGTTTATTATTTAGACTATCTTGATAAAAAAATGAATTATTGCGTTAAAAAAATGAAAATCAAACTTTAATAAAAGAATTGTTAACTACAGTTAATATTTTCTTATGGAAACGAGTTTTAAACGTTCACCCTTTCGCTAAAAGTCAGGTCAAAATGGCTCTCTAGAATGGTATTTGTGAAGCAATAGCAAACTGAAATGTTTGGATATCCCTGCCTTGGACTTATCATTTTTTCACTTAGGTACTATTTTCTTTGTCTAAATTGTTTATAATGTTTCTGAAAGTGCGTTTTCCTTCGCTGATTCAAACAGCATAATTGATAGGTTTCTTTTAGGTATCATTTACTGACAACCATCAAACAACTAGCTAAGTAATAAGGAAACAGCTGTGAACCTCCTGTTTTAATTCGATTTGATATTTAAATTATGTTTCTAAATTTATACAAGAGTGCAAAATGATACCAAATGCACCCAATTAACTCTTTCCTTTAGCAAAAAAAAATGAATTATTCAACGTGCATTGAAACAATCTCAATTACAATTCAAGTTGTCAAGGGGTCAAACATTAACATTATTATTGCACGCCCTTATCATCAGCCGGCCGGCCGACCAGACCGACGACAGACGGATGGACGGACACAGGCACGAGTTAATTTTCCAAACTTTTCACCAAGAATCAAGTTTATGACCGATAAGAATCCAATAAACCCAGCAGCAGAAGCAGAACCCAGCACCGGACCAGCAAGCAGGCGAAACCGTGGAGTTGTATAATCATCAACCATTCTTTCTCTTCTCTCCACTCGGTCAGCACGGCCGAGGACGGATCGAATGCAACAATGTTGCAATAAACCTGGCACCCGGCCACCGGTGTCCACATTCCACGGCGCAGTCGGTTGATAAGATTCGAGCAGGAAATACGAGAAGCCTTGACCATCAGCTGGCAGATGCCACAACTAAAACGTATGCCACTTTAACACTGTCGTACGAGCGGGTGTCTGTGTGTGTGTGCGTATATTTTTGGAGGTTTTTCTTTATGTCTTACAACATACCACGTCCAGCGAACAAAACGCCGGACGTGGTATGATCTGTGTGTCTGCTGCTTTGGGGGAAGCTCAGCCAAAAGGGGAGGTAAAACTTTCTTCTCGCGAGGGGTTTGCATTTTTAATCGAAACGTACAGCTTGATCGAGTTGAACTGTGTATAATTATCACGGGTACTGATACGTGTCCTACGAATTAATCGGCCACCAAACCGTCCAGATGGTCGTCGCAGGAAAAAAAACGTGCTCCTTCCCCCCAGAACCGTTTACGCGGTAGACGCCGCCAATCAGTCCTGTTTTGTATCTTCCTCTTCCTTGTGCTTGTTTTACCTTTAAGCAGCCAGCTTATGAGCGAAATCTATACCGAGGTCAACGTAGTCAGTCTGGGTTTGTTTGTAAGATTTGCTTTCGTTCGGCTTCGTCTAATCCGTACGAGTAGACGGCAAAGGTTTAAAACCTGGAGCTGCGTTTTAATTCAATTAGAACCCAGTCAGTGCATGAGATATTCTGTGCCACGCTATTTTTTGCCCAGAGTGGCTCTAAGAAATCTGTTGTTAGGAAATAGGAGAGCCCTTTTTTCTAAAGCTGTTTAACGGTTTAGTTAAAGAACGGAACGTTGTTGTGGTATGGAGTTGCAAAATCCATTACAAATCCTTTACATTTCATGCTCGACGTTAGGCAACTGAGCAGTTTTTATTTTTCAATGGTCGAGTTGGCAAACAGTTCTTTAGCATTCTCATTTCATAGAGATGGTTTATCGTCCACTTAATCTCTCGCGATATTTGACAATTCCTTAATGTACTTATTATTCTCCTGATGATCCACAAGAACACTGAGCTTTTCGCCTTGTTTTGCGGGTTGCTGGAAAACATCTCCCAGACATCTGTAAGGTGTGCCAAGCCTTTGCCGATTTGTCAATACATCCTGCTCTAATCGATCACCTAATCATCTAATTAAATTAAAACTAATTTAATCTCAACATGTGTAACAATTTTAGGATGAAACCCCAATCTGACTGTTTAAACGAGATGTATTTGGATCCCAAATAGTAGAACGTTAAACAAATATGTCCATTATAGTGGTCTTCTTTTTATAGCCTGAACAGCCTGAATAGGAGTTGATTTCGGAATCGATTCTGGAATCAGAATCGGCTCCGTAAACGGAATCGACTCGGGAATCGCAATTTGTTCCGGTAACAGAATCAGAATTAACTCAAGAACTGGAATTAGCTCCAAAATGAGAATTAGTTCGTTTTGAAAATTTGGATAGAAAAAAGTAGTTTCAGAAGCGAAATCAGTCCAGGTATCTCCATGAAAATGGATAGTTTACAAGTAAATTTTGAGTATTTGTGGCTTTCAACACGTAGCATCATGGGATACAAACGTCTCTTCTTATGGAGATGCCGAAACCGATTCCGATTTCGAACCCGATTCTTATTCCGAAACCAATTTTGGAACCGATTCCCGAATCGATTCCGGACCTACTATCCGCAATCGATTTTAGAAAACTTCGGAGCTAGACGGAATCGATTCCGACGAAATCTTCATTTTTCTCATCACTTTTCACGAAATCATACAAAAATCGAAAAAAGGCTGGAACGGACGGTGGTCCACTCCATGTTAGATAACTCTTTCTAGATCAAATAGCGGAGCTGAGAGTTTTTGTGCCCTTATCGACAGGTGGAGTAAGTGATGTAGTGTCTTCACTTTAATTGCTCTATTTCATTCGTACTTATTTGACAATATGAGAGGCTCTCCTCGGCATCGGCCGTGAAAGTGGATTTTGGATGTGGGTTTAAGTGTGTAGTGTACCTCCCTAAAAAGCGTGTGATTCACAGGTGTGAGCTGTATTGATGAGTGTGTTCTTGCATGCATTCTTGATCTATTTGCTCGTGAAGACGAGAATTTCGATATTAAGAATCGATCAACGCATCATTTGGAGGTGTTCCGTATGGTAGTGATTCATATAATCCCTATATACCTGTACTTTTCTTGACCCGTAATCAATTATTTCAGTTTTCATACAAGTTGTGTGAAAAAGTGCCTCCCGCACAACGAGTGAGTCATTAGAACGGATTAAACTCATTTTGAGGGGTTCCGCTGTATCTATATGTTCTCTGTATTTCAGGGTTTCGACAAAACTGGGATACATTTTGATCTATTCTTGGCAAATACGGGCAATGAGTTAGAAGTGGCCTTAATTATAATAAATCATTCCTAGATCCTGATGAGAGAATACATCGCCTCAATGAAAGTTTTTTGAGTTTTAAAGTAACTTGTTAGAAACTAACCACATTTTTTAGGCTTAGGCGTGGTGCCAAAAAATTAGTTTTATTTTAGGCATTTTGTGGCTTGTATTTGCTCAGTGAATTCGTTTAACTAAAAGGGCTGAAACTGCCGTTCGTTTCCTATTTATCTATTTTTTGTACTATCCGCGATGTGCTTGGCTGACAGTTGGGCAGAACTCTACAACGGTTACAACATAACTCTGATACGAAAAGTTCTAAAATTTTGGACAGTTTTACAATCAATACGAATTAATGATAAATGGAAATTACGGTGTAAATTTCATAGGCCTTCATTCTTTTATATTTTTTAATGATTCTTGCAATGGTTGTTTTAGAAAAAAAATATAATAAAATTGCAAATTCTCTTGTGGAAAAAAATGTATTGGGGATATTCACGTAACTCTTCCTCTATGATGAATACCATAAACAGTGAACGTGTTTGTCTGCCAAAACTGGCCCACAGAATGAATTTATGCAATCCCTATACTTGAAAAGTTAACAAATTACTCTTAATCAATCATCAGGTAATTTTTAAATGATTTTATTGGGTATATTTTATCCAAATGATTTAATCTGGATGATAAGGTCAGATTGAAATGTTATGTTCCTTCATGATGAGAACCTATCCCACCGTTATATCGCTTGTATTTGAAGAGACAGATTTTTTTTCTAGCACAAAAATAAAACTAAATTCCAATGATACGATGAAAGTTAGCTCAGCCCTGTTCAATGTTAATTCTCCTGCAAAGCTTGCCCGTCCAACTCCGTACAATAAAAACAAAATTATCCCTCATGACCCACTATCGACTGTCGGTGCCCCCGTCAGGTGCAAAGGAATGTCACTAATTATGTTACCGCCAAATAATTGTTCGTGATCGAGGAGCGAGTGATTGAAAACTAATTTTCAGCTCTCTCTCCCCAAAAAAAATAAAACAACCAGGAGCAACCTCGCTCGTCGGCTTATAAAACAAAGCGCTTTCGGAACCCATTCCCTTTACGCAAATTGTCACGCCACGTCCCGTGCGTACGTGATGCCGACGAGGACGACAACGACGCAGCAAATCCTTCAACTCCGGTACCGGTGCACGCTCATTATCGTGCCGGCACGGCACCAGTTCGAGCCGCAAGCGGGCTTCAATCACTTGTCGATATTTCGGCTGGACGTGTGATAATGTGACGATTCAATTAGGCTCCACCACGCTCGCAGCACCAAGGAACGGAACACAGTACACTGCGGCGGGGACAGTATTGGTTTGTGCAGGCATGCAGGAAAGCATCAAAATCATGCCATATGCAACGGGTTTAATGGTTTCATCACCAGCTTGGCAGCTAATTATTGCTGGCCGTGCGTATGGGGGCCGGAGTGTCCACCAGGCACACTACCACTAATTGATGCGCGGTTGCGCTTTTGTATTCCCGCAACCAGAAAGGCGGGCTGAGACTTATGCGGTTCGGTTGCGGCACTCTTTGACGCGGAAGCCGGTGAAAACTGGGAAGCTGCGCTTTTCATCTTCAGCCAGCCGAAGGATGCCGCTCCGACACGTACCGTGTATGTGAGTGGCGCGAAGGAATGCATATACACACATCGGCAGTCGGCACACATTGATGATCGAAAAACTGGGGGGAGAAAACACAGCCAAGCCCCTTGTCTCCTCGTCGAAAGCTCATAATTTTCGGGTGGCAGGCAGGTTGAGCTTCATTTGGTATGACGCTCAGGCAACATTGTTGTCGCACATGTAATAATTGTTTTGACAGCGCGCACCAGCAATCCGCAATCAATGCTCCTCCCGTGTGTGTGTGTGTGCGCACTAAAAGGTGCATGTGCATGTGCGTGCATTTGTGCCTTAAATTATAACCCTTTGCGCATCGATGTACTCCCTGACGCAGTCTTGCCTTATCGATTCGCTCGAAGCACAGCTCGGACTGCCTGCTGGGCGTAAAGTTTTATGGAGAAAACAACGACAAAAAAGCGAAGAGAGCAGGTGACAGCAGGACATAACAGAGAGCTTGTTCAGGTGAAGCTGCCGTGTGGTCCCGGTAGCTTCCGTTCACCACATCAAACGTACTCACCGCACCACCGCATTGCACTAGGAAACCTGCCGTTGTTTCTCTCGGAGGCAAATGCAATTAGAGAGTGCATTTGTAATGCGCTGCGAATTGATTTTAAATTTCGTTTAATGTGCAGTTGCTTAGCGTGTAACGTCTCAATAAAATATACACTTCGGTGTGTCGATCGTTCCCCGTTTATTGATGACATTAGCTGAGAGACTAGGCATTACGGATGGGGGGATGATTTTAGGTATGCTAAAACGTGAGCAGATGCTCTTTGGGTTGTAGTTGTGAGTAGTCTCATATGTTTTGCAAATGGTTATCATTCGAGATCGTTTAGGCAATGGTATGAATTAAATTTGATTTGAAAAATACCTTTCTTTGAGCTGAAGTTTTCAAATTTTTAATATTCAATAGATGCTTAATAGTTTCATAAATCATGACGGAAGTGTTTTTAATCTTAACTTCCTTTTGTTTAATCGGTTTTAAGGAAAATTTGTAATTAACGGCCAAACGAATTTTTGGCATTAAAATCGTTGAAAGCCATACAATTATCGCATTTTTTCGATCAATTTTAATGATAAATAGAACCTAAGCACGTTTTTAATAAAACATTTAAAAAAAATTTGATTGGATAATTTAATATTCTCTAATAAAAAAAAACCCTAATGCAGCAAATTTAACACTTAAAACGAAAAAAGGAAAGAAATGTTCAATGACTAATTAATATACGAAAATGATATATAAAGTCTCATTAATGTTTAAAGCACTTTAACAAACTGGGGATTTTAGCAACCTTGTTGATCATTAGTTCATTCAGCAACCTGTAAATTTCATTGGGTTTGTACTAGTGATGTTATCTCTGAAGCGCACCCACGACTCCGATCCGATTCAGACTATTATTAGTCCGATTCCGACTCCGGCAAAATCCGAACCACTAGTTCCGTCCGGAGTCATCCGAAGTCGTCTGAAGTCATGCGGAGACGTCAAGAGTCTCTCGGAATTGTTCTGAGTTGTCCGGAGTCGTTCCAAGTCGCCCGGAGACATTTGGAATCGTCCGGAGTTGAAGTCAACATGAGCCGTCCGGTGCAATGTGCTTATCAGGCAATTCATTTCGTTGTGTTTTTTTGACTTTAACTTTGCGCATGCACTTCGTATACAAACCTTTGTTCCGAAGGTCGACTGCGGACGACTCCTAATGACGTAGAGCGACTTCGGACGACTCCGGACGACTCAGAACGATTCCGAAAGCCTCCTGACGACTTTGCCTGACTTCGGACATTTTCGGATGACTCTGGACTGCTCCGGTCCACTTCGGATAACTCTGGACTCTGGATGACTCCGAACTTTTCCGGATGTCTCCAAATCTGGGCGACTCCGGACGACTCTGAGTGACTCCGGACGACTCCGAACGACTCCAGACGATTACAAAATGCTCCGGATAATGCTGAGCGGACCTACCTTCCGGAGTCTGTTCCGAAATTATCAGAGTCGCATCGGAGTCAACTCCGGGTTTTTGCCAACTTGTCTCATCAATACGACGAGTATATACGACGTCTTCAACGTTTTATAATTCATCTGATTTCTTTATTGATAGAAATTAATTTTAACTTTCATAATTATCTCATTTCATACCAAAGAAACGGATCAGACTAATTTTACCTTATCCATCCAGTAAGATGGGACTTCATCCTTTTTAATCTTCTTCGTCTTTGGCACAACAACCGTTGTCGGTCAAGGCCTGCCTGTACCACTTGTTGGCTTGGCTTTCAGTGACTAATTGATTTCCCCCCATAGCGGGATAGTCAGTCCTACGTATGGCGGCACGGTCCATTTGGGGTTTGAATGTTATTAAGTCGTACGAGTTTACGACTGTACTACGAGACCGGCCTTTTTAATAAAAGAAGAAAATAAAACATTTATAGTAAATGTTAAGCAATTTGAAACTATGATATCATTTTTTAAATCAATTTGTAATGCAACTTTTCATGACTACTCAATTAAAGGGCATTTTGATCGGATAGTAAACCTAAAAATGAAGCATTTCACATGTCATGTTGTTTACATTGTGTATTAAATTTCCTGCAACTTTTGCTTGCAGAAGAAACTATAGTTTATTGTGTTAAATTGCCCCATACAAAAAAAATCATGAAAGCGATGTACCCCTGCAATACGCCCCGTAAAGGCCGCTGCAATCTTTTGCAGTCGTAAAATTTATGACCAGCCAAACTATTAAACTATAAATTTAATTTACCCAACACAACCTACAGTGGTGAACCACATACGTTCCCTCTGACAAGTGAACGACCAAGAACGACCAGGCAACCCTTTGATTGCGCTGCTGCTGCTGCTGCACTACGAACTGATAGAATAACGGGCAGACCTTTTGCATCCTTTGCACCTTGAACCGTTTTACACCTTTTGCACAAAATGCATCAACAAAAAAAACCCCTCCTTTCACCGGTGCTTCTCGCTTTAATCGATCGCTGCCGGTCACTTAAGCAGATCGGTCCCATCTTCATCATCATTACTATCAGCGTGTGTGTGATGTGACAAACACGAAGCGCGCGATACGGATTGCTTTCACTTTAAAGCGTTCCTCTTTCGGGGCCCCTCTTCATCATGCTCTGTCATCATTCTCCGAGAACGAAAAGGGGAACCGTTTTTCCTAAGGCAACAATATTTTCCAACGCTCATCATCCCCGATTCCTGCCGCCACCGGTTCAATGATCGATAAGTTTTCAATTAAACGGTGCACCCGAAAGACACATTCCCGGTGCGTCCCCACGGTTCGTCCCCACTGCGCCGAAGCTATCGTCAGGTTATTATTTATCAATGTTTCGTCAGCGTCAGACAAGCACTTACCAGCAGCAACGGAGCATAAAATAAACATTTTCTCCCCCTCACCCCAACCCATCTTCGCGCAACGAGGTCAGTGCCATCAGTGTCCTTCCTTCCTCGGGGAAGTCGTCACAGGAGTGTTGGCTTTTTCGGCCAAAACCAAACGCGCTGATTACAGCTTGCACCGGAGAAAGCCCCCTGCCCGTTCGCAGAGGCTTTCACGTGGCCCGTGGTCCTTTCCCGCAGAGGTTCACTTTGATGCGCTGATTCTGCGCAAAGGACGATCGTGCGATCGCTTTCAAAAATGGGGCGGAGGGGAGGAGGGCAGCCGCACTTGATTGAGATACGTTCCAGCGCGTCCAGCGCGCCTCCGATGGTTGATTATGCTCGATGATCGATGTCCACACAACACGCGGCGACGGTCATGCCGTGTCATGTGAGTGTGAGGATGTTACCGTGCCGAAAAGAAAGTCTGCAGAGGCTTTGCCGGGCTGCTGCTGCTGCTGCTACGACTGGACAGAGATTATGCATAAAAGGTGGTAAATTAGCGTCCAACACGCCCGTCGGCCATTTATTATACACAAGCAATCCTTCACAAGCTGATGAAAAATTGGAAAAAGCTACATGCCCGGAAAACAAATTCCAGTCAGGCAAGGGCTGTCCTTTTTTTTGTTAAATAAATCCAAACATTCCATCTGTGTGACAGTTTTTGTTTTTTGAAAAATTAAAACGTACAAAGAACAACAGAAAAAAATCCCTCCCTTAGAGGGAAAACAACCAAAAGCTATCAAAAAATAAACCCAAAAATTTAAAGCGCAACACATTCTCCGTGTCGCAATGACAATCACGGTGCGTACATTATCTCGCTCTCTCTCTCTCTCTCTCTCGCTGTCTCTCCGGCCGTCCCTTTTAATGATGAAATGATCGAGCCCCGTTAACCGGGAGCCCGTTCGACGAGTTTCCCGAAAATCGATCACCCGGCTCCCCCGGCCCGGCCTGTTTGTGGCGAGTTCGGGGAGGCAGGAATCGGGAAAGGACGACCACGACGTCGACGAGATTGAGTGCATTCCCGAATTAATGACAATATAAGCATGGTAATTGTTGCCAGTGGTTTCATGGCCCGGTCAGCCTTTTTTTCCGCCCCGATGAAAGTTTGACATTGCACTGCAGCGGGCTTTGGCGTTTTTACGTGTCCTTGTGCGTGCAACGGCTTTCTTGAGGGCCGTCGGGGCAACCACCTCCTGCTGCACGGATTGCAGCACTAGCAGCAGCAAGTACGATCAAGAATGTGTAGCATAACATAAATTATGTGTACGCTGAAGCACTTTTTTTGTTGCGCGCTGCTTTGGTTGTCCTTTCTTCCTGAATATCTTTTGATTGGTTTTCGATGCAAATTAAGCATTTACTACCATTTTCCCACCGCACTCTGTCTCGTTCGCTGTGTCCTAGGTTGGGATGGTTTTGGGACAAGTCTTTATGGTATTCCGAACGTATAAAAGTCGGATGGAAGCTGCCAAGGATTCTGATCGCTCACTGTACGCGCTCTCTTTCTCTCCGGGAGGGGGGGTTGCGCTCTTCCCCGAACGTGTGCGCAGACAAGCGACGAATCTTAAGAAAAGGACCGGTTTTTTACGCCTCAAAACCGTACAGCATGGCCTACTAACACTTAAAACTTTGGCGTCTGTGTGGTGGTGACTAAAAATACCCTACAATTAGTTACTGTTATGACAATGTTGGCAGGAGTGCCTGTGACTCCTAACGGAACACAGGAGGGCGCATTGGTACGTGATTTAAATACACCCTCCGCCCTGTACTTGCCCTCGTTCTCTGTGTGTGTATGTGTGTGTGTGTGTGTGTGTGCTCGGTTCCTTGAATGGCCTAATTTATGGTTATCACGCGTACGCACCAAAAAAGCAACAAGCACGAAAGCACTTCTGTGGTGCTCGGGAAAAATTGAAGATCACACAGAGCTGCACAAGAAGCTGCCAGCAGGCCCCACCCTAAAGCAGGCGGCACGGGGCACACGGCACCGGTCAAAGAACAATTTAATGTAAGTCTCGGGATGTTGCGCCCCGTTGTGTACGTCCAAAATGGGGGGAAGAATGAATCGAAACGACACGGCAGCTCTAGTCACCGTACCGAACCCGGCGTTCTTGCACCGGGCGCTGCTGCTGCTGCTGGTCGGGTCACCCTTTTGTTAATATCATTTAATGAATATTAATGTTGCATTATGACATACGCTGCGTTCGGTTGGTCCAGCTCCGATTCTGTGGCTAGGAGGGAAATGGGGGAATGGGGAGCAAGCTATTGAAATGGTCCGGACAGTCTCGGCAAAATGATAATAATGAGATGAAATTGATATTAATTTGTGTTTTGAAACATAGAATGTTTGATTTATCATGGCAACGAAGGGAAAGGAGCGGATTGCTTTGCCCTGGGCGGCCAGAGTGATGCTGGGGCGGCCTGCCGTACGCCGTCGACGTGTACGCCATTGTGTGGGTCAATATGGGAGCATGGCGGGCGTGCTGTGTGGGCCGCGCTAGTCATCGTATGACTAAAAGTCAAATGACTCGTGCGAAAGAGGTGCTGATCGGAGCGCTCGGGAAGCTTCTTGCTTTCGACAACCGGGGTTGTAAGGCTAGAAGTTTTGCTTGCCAGAGAACTTTTGCTTTTTGGTTTCTGTTTCCGTGTGTGGTTGTGATAGTGGGCTTTTTCCATTTTGCTGCTGATTGAAACAGCACATTGTTACGCAATGGGAAGGAGATTTTTCATTCTCTAAATAGCGTATGACTCACAGGCAAAGGAAAGGAGTATGAGTCAAGGTATATCGTACGGTGAACTTTTTTGCTTTTTATTTGTATAATGTGTATTTTAATGCTTTCCGATATTTTGAATGAGATTAAAACAGTTTGTTATGATTGCAGAGAAAAAAATGATATCTTTGAATCCGTTCGTAGCGACGGCGTTCGTCCTGATACTTATTTTACCTCATATTTTTAACGTACTAGATAGTTGCTATAGTTTTTTACCACGGCGTTGTAGGACCGGGCACATGAAATGTTTTACCGTCCCTAGGATTCCAAATGAGCGCCGTACATTCCCGCTACGGATGAGATAATCGCTTTTGATCTGGTTCGAAGGACCAGAAACCTTCGTAGCAGCAAACAATAAATATAGAATATCGGTTAGTGTTGTGAGGAGACATTTAAAGAGATAAAAAACACATTTTCATTATTAATTGCGAAGATTGTTTTACGTTCCTGCACTTGTATCGCTTTCCCGTCCGATTCCAAGGACCAAAACCAAAATATTTTTTTATCTATTGAGCTCTTGAAGAAATATGAGAAAGTTATATTCTTTATTATATCCTTTACAAGAATTCTCCTTAATTATATTTTTGCAATCATTCCTTAATTTCGACAAGATCACTATTCTATAAGAAACACATTCTTATCCGGTTCGAAGGACCAAACTTTTGCCACATCACGATTGTATTTTTAGTTTATTTAACATACTTAATCATGTCTCATATGGGGTTTTCAGAAAAAAATAAATAAAATAAAACAAACAATTAAATTAAATAAATGTACAATTAAAGCCCCAAAATAATCAGTAATTAACATGTATTATTACATTCAAGTCATTCAGCTAAACTCATCATTTGAAAAAGCTCATTAAGAAGATTATGCTGCGTGTTAATCTATATTACTCATTTCTGCAGGTGGCAAACATAAAAATAAAACACCAAATGCCTTCATCTCGAAAATCATAACCCAATTCTATCAATATCATTCCGTCACCGAAAGCACCGTGCTTCCAATTTCCGAACGATTAATATCATCAGGCTTAAAACAATGTGTGGAAAGAGCACTGAATAAAAAAAGGAATTGAGAGGTAAGAGTGGGAGAGAGAAAAAAAAAACACATACTACCTCGCCACGAAAAAAACCCAAACGCCAGTTTCGAGATAAAAACAAAAGATTTCAACGACGGTGAAGCGACGAAGACGACGACCCTGTTGTTGCCGAGAGAGAGAGATCGCGCGCGCGCACGCCCGTAGCCTTCGCAATCACCGGCGGTACAAAATCACGGAGGCAAATCAGCTGCTCCTTTGCGTAGCGGCCGGGCACCGGGCGGCTTCTCTTCCCGACGACCACGTATCGCCAGAAGGCCCCGGCGCACACGCCGCACTCATTTGCGCAGTGTGCGTGCGAACGAGAAGCCCCGATTATGATGATGCCGCGGTTGTGCGCTGATGATAGGGACCGGCAGCAGAAGCAGTGTGGCTGATCGCGCGAGACCGCCAAGGACCTTCTCCAGCCCATCCACTCGCCCGCCTCGGAAACACACGGAGACAGGGCAGGTGTATCCATAAATCGACCACAGCCGGCTACTCGGGCTACCCGTCGTCGACTGCCTCTGCTTCTGCCACGTTCCGCCGCTAAAAGATGCCGAAAACGCATACCAAGCAATACATACGCACGCATACGATACGGTCACCACACGGGTTTTTCTTCGCCGGCCACCCCGGGTACGATAAAGATGTCGACAGAGAGAACGGGGAGGCACGGCAAACGAAGAGACCCATATAAACGGTTTCAATAACCGACTCGATCAAAAAGGCAACGGCCACAGTAGTCGAGGCGGCAGCAGAAGCACCAGCAGCAGCCGCTAAAAAAAAGTTCCCTCAACCATCAAGATAGGGTACGAGGGTACCAAAACAATCCAACCGGCAAACTGTTCGTTCGGGTGCACAACACACACACACACACACACCGCATTGCGAAAGAAAAGGTAAATCAGTTTGCAGCGTCTTGATTTTTCGCTGCTGCATTCATGCGCAAGACAGTTTGAATCGCACACCAAACGCACTACCGATAGCCGTACTGATTGCAAGTCATGCCTTGATTGGAAAAGCACCAGATTTAAAGGAAGTGAGCTCCTGTTTCGCTTTGCGTAGGTGAAAAGGCCTTTTTCGGATGGCTAAACGACGAATTCTACAAAGTAAACCATTTGCAACCAACACAACAAATTGAAGAACACAAGCGATTTACACGTTTATACCATGTTACGATGTGTTTAACCTGCTTTATCGAGCAGTTAATTTATGCTTAATTTATCGAGCAGTTTTTGCAATTTTTAAGTTCAAATTGTATATTAAAGCTTAGAAAAGCATTGAATGCCAAAACCGTTATAGCAAAATAAATAAATTGAATGTTACCTTTTAGATAAAAAATAAAGAATTTCCAAACTAAATCCAAACAGAGAAAAAAGGAAAAGAAGCATCAAAGAAGAAATTAAAACCTAGGAAAAATAATTAGGAAAAAAAACTATTCAAATAAGTAAATGGAATAATTACTGAAGTAAGATAAAGAAAACCCTGATCAACAAAAGCTAAACTTAAGTGTTAGATACATGTAATAAAATATTGAATAAGGTAAAAAGAACCAAAATAATGAGTAAATATTAAATATTAAATTATAATAATCAAACTACTGAACACTAAAACTTTTCCTTTTGTATTTAAAAGAGAATAATAAAATCAACTATAATTATAACAAGATACAATAATGAAACCAAACATTACAACAAAAAAAAGCAAATTAAACAAAAGGACAATAATAAAATCAACCATAATTATAACAAGATAAATAGCTTTCAACAATTAAACAACTGATCAACAGAAGCTAAAATAAAGTTATAAAAATTAAAATATTGAAAAAGTTAAAAAGAATCAAATTAATAATTAAATTGTAATACTAAAACCAAACATTAAAATAAAATAAAGAAGCAGAATTAACAAATTAACCATAATTATAACAAGATAAGTAGCCTTCAGCAATGAAACAAACAAGCATTCAAATGGAAGGAATAGCAATATTTAGTACAATTATTTAATTTTTCGTTCAACCAATAAGCAGGGAATGGAAAAAGCTATCCATTAAACAGCAAATTGTTTCAATTTATAGTTTTTATATCCAAGTTCAATTACACTGTCTGCTCCCGTAACACTTTGTTACAAATATCAAGTGCAAATCTACAAAAAAATGCACCGCCTTATTTTTCCTACCCCTTCAAAACTCCTTTCATCATTTTTTTTTAACTCACCTAGAACGTGCAATGAAAAACTACACCTCTAATTATTATTTACACCAATCATGCTGCTTCATCTAACGGGACTGGCCGCCTCAACTACAACAACAAAAAATGCCAAAAGCTGATCATCGTAAATGAAGGGAAACATAATAATTAGACGAATCCTGACGATTGCCGTGCGCACAGTGCCGCCTGGCAACAGTGCGTACGGCCCCCAAAAACGGTACTTAGCATATGGTTTGCTTATTTTCCCTTTTGTTTCAGAAATCCGGCCTCTCCGGCCATCCATGCTGCCCGGTCTGAACATATTGGTAGGTGTTTCGGAAATTTGCCAGGCTTCCGGGCGATGCAATGTTGCGTATTTATATCCGATTTTGCTACCAGCCGATCGGTTTGAGGAATGCATGTTTTGGGGATGTGCAGTCGAGCAGGAAAAAAACGGGCATAAAAAACCCGGACCAGTGTCCTGATGGCTTCAAGAAGTCCCCTGATTCGTTTCACAGCGACAAAAAGCCACGAGGAGTCTTCAGGATTCAACTGAACACTGCTGGGATGCACTTCGATTTTAGTTTTAGCTTCGCTCAGGTCAGCAGGTGAATTTCCGAACCCGCTTCTTACACCGAACGGGGCCCGGCGGCATCGCCGTGGAGAAATAAATGTCTACCGACTGGCTGGTGATTCGAGATTCGAGGGTGCCCAGGGGTCGTGTTTCCCAGTTTGCTTTTCACTCTCTTGTTCGCTTACGCTGCACCGTAGCCGAGCCGTTTGCTCTCACTCTCGGGTGGAGGTCAATTTACTTCCTCTACAAACCCTACGTAAGGTAAGGTTAATGTATCGTTATCGTTTTGAACGTATGACTGTGTGTGTGTGTATATTTTCTACCTGTATCTGGACGAATGAAAGAAAGAAGAAAAAACACACCCTTCGGAAGCTTCAATGTCCTGGCGTCCACATAGAAACCCCTGAAGAACGCTGACCCTCATGGGGAGAAATGCGTCCGTTTTGATGCAATCGAGGACCTCGCTCTCGCTCTCGATCGGCACTCTAATACCCGGGGAAGGATATAAATTAAGGATTTGATACTGATACGAATCAGGTGAATTTTCAAACGAAAATCGTGCCTCGCAAGCGAACAAACGGACAAACGTAACAGCGCTTCCTTTGTGTTGTTTGCGTGGTAAATAAAACAGCGGTTCCTTTACACTGAGAAGCCGACTGAGACGATAGATGGTAGAGAAAGAACAATGTGCTTTCCACGTGTGAACGGGAATGTTACAATGAAAACGAAAAATGTTCACGATAGTGTGGACGGGAGAAAGGATTCGCTTTTTATTGAGTGAAAATGATAGATTTAGCCATAAGTTCCCTGCAATCGAAATGAAAGGATTTGGGAATGCTGAACAACCTGTGTCTAAATTGAGTGCTGGGGTTGAGTTAATAGAGAAATAGAAAAAAGGATCGCCAAGCATCACAAAGACATACGCTGAGCAGCATTTTCCCACAATTTTTTTACTCAGAAGGTACGGTCCAAAAACGGCCGTGTTGCTTATATTTTTTCCCATAATTGAGAATCTTACTTTTTTACAGTGTATCTCGAAATAAACAATAGTTAAAAGGTTTTGAAGCTTTTGGGCAGGTTTAATCTTTTTTACCAGATTTTCAACTGAAATCTGAAACTATCACACTCACTTTCTCGAGATAGTACATGACATGAAAGTATTTGCCATAAAATATCAACAAACAGTTTATTTTATTTTACTGTAAATTTGTAGTATTGCCAACAGATTTTATCAGTCTTTTTCACGTGAGTATCTTCTTCTTCTTGTTTGGCTCAACAACCGATGCCGGTCAAGGCCTGCCAACCCACTCGTGGGGTTGGCTTTCAGTGACTTATTGATGTCCCCCCATAGCAGGATAGTCAGTCCTACGTATGGCGGCACGGTCTATTCGGGGCTTGAACCCATGACGGGCATGTTGTTAAGGAGTACGAGTTGACGACTGTACCATGAGACCGGCTCACGTGAGTATAATGTTCACTATTTTATGACTTATTTAATAGTCAGAAAATTCCATTAGTATATGATAAAGTGACACGTGCTTTGGGTTGGATGATAACGAGACTGTAGGCTTCAAATATCAGAATAAAACAAGGAGTAAAAAGCTAAGGGGCTTACTTAAAACATATTTAAAAATATTAATTAAAGTTACTTAAAATCATTCGTAACTGATCTTTTATTTCTCAGCTGATCTCTTTCTTCATCATCACCTTTGAATTTAAGATTGTATTGTTGCTTCAGAAAACCGCAAAAGTGTACTAACTCAACTAATCTTTTGTGAAATAGTACTTTTTATAGCATTCCAAGGAATGCTATAAGGCACTTATTATTATAGTACACGTATAAATACAGTTTGCTCTCAAGTTACGCGGTTCTCGAGTTACGAGGATTCGGGAATATGCGGTTTTCTAAATTGACCAGTGTGTGAGTCAAATCAGTACAATATGCTCTAAGAATTGACAAATGGACAATGATTTGCTTTTTTTATAAAACTTTCAAGACGCTTTAGTGTCAGAAATATCGAAATATTCATACTAAATTAATATATACCAGTTACATACTTATTAAGTGTTTAAAAGTACTAAATTTATTTAAAACACCAATTAAATAGAAAAGTGGCAACAATACTGGAGTGAAGATGATCTTAGTCGCCATTGTCATTCCATATTACCGAATATTAATATACACTCGTGGTTTAGAGCCTTGAAGGCTGGACGTTCTTTTATCAGGGCTATGTCAAGGCTGATTTCAAATCACTATGGGTTAAACGCTCATCTCCAGCGCATCGGCTTGTCTAAGACAAAAGAGTGTCCGTGTGGTATAGGACACCATGACATTGACCACTTACTGTGGTCGTGTCAAACATACGAAAACACTAGGTATCAACTCCTTCCATCAGTGAAAACTCTAAAAAAGACACAATTCTTCCCAGTTTGAGACCTATTAGCTATGTTCTTCTTCTTCTTCTTCTTCTTCTTCGTTGGCTCAACAACCGATGCCGGTCAAGGCCTGCCTACACACTTGTGGGGTTGGCTTTCAGTGACTTATTGATTTCCCCCCATAGCAGGATAGTCAGTCCTACGTATGGCGGCACGGTCTATTTGGGGCTTGAACCCATGACGGGCATGTTGTTAAGTCGTACGAGATGACGACTGTACCATGAGACCGACCATTAGCTATGTTAGATATATGAAATTCTAAAGGGAAATTAATATAACGGTAACGGAAATGAATATGAAATTCTAGTTACGTAGATACTTTGGGATCACTTAAACGGCGTACCTTGGAGGCGTCTCTATTATAAATATTCATTCCTATAAAGATGATGGCACCAATCTACTCCAATCGTTGAAACGTAAAGTCAATAACAAAACAAAAGGTGAGACTTTCCACATCTAAAAGTCTTATCAATCGAGCATGGATGGCATACCGTTGTCGTTTTCTTTGAAGAGTCTCAATCACTAGCCAGGCACGATATTAAACATACAAAGATCACAGTAGATCAAAGTAATAAGTTCATCTCACTCTTTTTTAAGCAGGACTCCAACCAGTCGTTGAATTGAATTATTTTGTTTTACTATTTTAGTATTTTCACCTAAGAAATTGTCTGTTTTCTGAGAAAAAACCACTAAAAGTACAATAAAATGGTGCATGTTACTGGGTAATAAATATTTCTTTTTGAATATACTAGCCTAAATTTATTGTAATCATATCGCTACAAAAGCTTTGCAAGTCTTATTCCCAAACCCATTACACAAAACCAAACGTTTCATTTGAAAAATCCCTTGTTCCCCTTTTCTTTTCTTTTTAACCGAAATAAATTAGCCTTGAAAACAAATAAAACTGATGGTGGTCTGCTTGTTGCATGACAAATATTGCCCCATTTGTCAGGGTGTCCTTCTTTACACAGGGCCCTATCCTTTTGCATCCTTTTGCGGTCACCGGCCACCATGACCATCATCATCAGCATCGTCCTCCTGCCAGGAGAGAACCTGAACCCTCATAGCCCGTGTTCTAACCGTCAAAAAGGCAAGTTCAAGTTCAGACGGCGAAGAGTGTGTGCATCTTGCCGGTTGCGCTGGTGGTGCTGGAAGATGCTGGTATCATTGCCCGACCAATTCTGATGGTGTGACGTCTCCCCACAGTGTCTCCCCCAGCGCTGTCCTTCAACTTCCCTCCCCAAGGGCTGCGGAGAAAAGAAAGTGAAAAGCTGCGGCTTTGTTATGGTTCGTTGTAGCGCTCGTTATCATGCAGCGCCCGTTCTTCCGATCCCTCCCAACCGAGCTTCGCTTCCGGAAGCTTTAACCAAAAAAAAACTGTATGCACATCAACAACGGAAGATGAAGGTGCAACGTTTTTTTTCTCTCTCTTCTTACGAGAGTGATGGGTGCAAGGATTCTCCAATCCATCGGGCTGCTGCTGTTGCTGCTGGTACCACGTTTACGGTCAAATCGTTTTGCAGCCTGCGACCGACAGGTGTGCGTGGTGTTCGCGCGCGTCATCTTGTAACGCGCAACGGACAAAGTGAGTGTGAGCGAGCGTGAAGCGAGACAGGGACAACCCGGGCGCCCAGCTGGAAACGCGGCCGCTTTGCTGGGTGCGGCGCAAACGGCGGGGAACGAGAAGGAGCGCACACGAGGACGAAGGCTCCCCCCGAAAGGAATCCCGAAGACTTGCATTGCTTGCGCCGAGGGAGCGACATCAGCGACGCTCGGATTCGGCCGAAAGAGAAGGAAAGAAACAACAAACCATCCGCAGGAGAAGGAGGAGGAAAAAAGGCCCCTAAAGCAATGGTAGAAGGACAAAAACACCTCTCGCCGGACGCGACGAGGGGCAGCTTAAATTAATGATTTTAATAATATTCACGATCGAAGCGAACGAAGAACGAGAAGCGACGGGTGCCCCTGCTCGGCTCACGGCGAAAGAGGAAAGAGAAGAAGGAATGGAAGAGAGAGAAAGAGAAGAAAAAAAACTCTACGAAACAGATGAAGACAACCGCTGACACATGGCGCACCGTCCGGATGGCACGAGCTGAACATCAGTCATCGGTTTAGTTTCACCCCGCTTGGTTCGCCGAGGCCGTCGTAAGTGATATTCGAAGTTTTGTGAAGAAGCAGGGGGGGTAATGCACGGAATGGAGGGAAGCGAGGGAAATAAAACAAAAGCTGAAACAGGCAAAGGAAGGAAGGAAGCAAAGCCTACTCTGCTCACGAAAATGCGCGATATGTACCATATTCCGGTGATTGAGCACGGGGCGCACTAGGGGCGGAAAAAGGCCCCGAAAATTACTTTCCGGCGAAGGAGGCGACGATTCGGGAAAGTGCGCCCGGGCGATCATCGTATGGAAAGTCAGATGCAGATGGTACACGTGTGTGCGCGCGCGCGCTCGCGGATGCAGACCAATGTGGAGATGGGGATAATTTATGAGCTGGCTGGGCCTGACGAACCTTTTCCCTGGCCGATTGTTTAGCCATGCCAACAGATTAAAGCTCTGCTTTGGGACGGGCAGGTTGCATTGAAGCAAGGGCTAGCGCAAGGGGACTTTCTTTCAGAGCAGCAAACCGGCTGCAACTGATACCGTGGGCTTTTGGTGACAGTAAGAGGCTTCTAGTAGCTTGAAGGACATGAGTGTATTAATGAGCAGCTCGGTATATAAATCAGTGAGAAACGGGGTTTAAAACCTGCCATAGATAATGAGCGAGCAATAAAATTAGCTTGAAATGTGTGTCATCGTTAAACACAACCACATAAAGAAGATAACGATTCCAGAATAAACTTATCAAATGGAATTTAAATCATTACTGACAATCGGAGTCTCATGTCTTTATAAATGTAGGTCACTTAGAAAGAGATTGCAGCCGAAATTCCCTTTTTTGCAATTCTGCCACACGCAATTTCCGTTAAGGAAAGTATTTTCCTGTCAACGTACTTTTAACATACATGAAAATAGAACAATAATTTAAGAAACAAAGTATTAGTTATTATAACAAGAATTAATTACAGTTTAAGGAAGCAATGGCAGGCAATCGGGCCAGATAAACCAACCAACCAACCAACAGTAAAACATACACCGATGCTGACCCTGTGTTATATTTGTCAAGAAATCAACGGTGCTTGAATTGTTTTTCTGTAGTTAATTTTACTTCCTTTTCAATAAAACGTATTCTTCTTCTACTTTTTTCGTTTGACTTTCGATCAAATGTTTTCAATAAATTATTCTCTTACGTTTTTTCATAACAAAATATGAGTTTATCATATTGAGAATTGAAATGCTTGAAAAAAATTTATTGCATACCTTCAGGCGTTCAGGGGTTTCTGTCTTGAATCGAATCAAAGTCTTTTGATAGAACGGACGAATCGACGGCTCACTGATTCTTGCTTAATGGGTAACTATTTAAATTTCTTCACTTTAATGTCTTGAAGTAGAGCGTATATTCAGAATATTGCTTGTGTGTTGTGTGTATTTCTTTATGTGATCTACTGTATTAATTAAATTATTTTATTTTCACTAATCGCCCTTAATGTTGAAATTTACCCTGATCAGCTTAACCTTTGTTCAAATCTTATTACTGGACAGAATTTGGACAGTATTGCTAGAAACTCCAAGTACAGTTTGAAAATACCTACCCACCGGCAGGAATTTGAGCAGAATTATCTAACATATCATTGCTCAAAGATGGAGATGAAGTTGGTTTCTAGCCAACTCGAGCCGTAACAAAGCTTGCAGCTAGAAAAACAACACAATATGAAAGCGCCACAATCTAACCCACCCCGTCTATCAGCACTTGCCATGCCAAATACAGCGAAACCTCTCATATTTACAATTACCCTGTCCGCCTGAAGACCACTGCACCAAGCAAGCGATAAGCATCGACCATTTCTTCCCTCAATTGCAGTGCTGATCCCGATGAAAAAGGCAATTAGTACAGCCGGGGAAGCATGGGGAAGCATGAGGTTGCTGCTAGACAACGGGACAACGCATTCGAGATCATGTGTTGGTCCTCGGTCCCCGTCGGTCGATAGGCCAAATTGTTCGTTCGCAAAAGCGATACACACACCGCACACAGTAGCTTTTACAAAACGGCAGCCTTACATTACATTACGTCGCCTCGCTTGCACAGATCAATGCATTCTGATAAGCCCGCGTATCAAAACTAAGGGGTAGAAAGGAGAGAAGGGGAGGACCTGCATTCAGTTGCATCGAAATTGCACAAGCTTACAGTGTATATCGAACATCCCAGCGCTTTATCAATGAAGACGGGTAAATCTGGCATTGACCTCGAGCATGCCCTCTCACTCTCCGTTCCTTTGATCAATAAATGGATTCAATTCAATTATAATTATGCTTAATAAAATTATTTCCAAATCCTGCAAAGCGTTCCGTCGCTCCATTCACAAACTCGGAGCAGCAGCAGCCGAGGAACAACAGCGAAGAACGGTTCGAAAGACGCCAACAAGATGCAGCCATGGGATGTGCAGCGGCCGAAGGGTTACCAGTGTGAGAGGGAAAGGCTGGAAAATATTGATATTCCAATGAAACAATAAAGCGACTTTTACAAAACACAGCAAAATGGCTTTCAATTGGTTTTGTGTTCGAAGGGGAGTTCCACTTACCTTGCTCTTGTCCCCTTCTTTGTGGGCTTGCGCTTGCGTGTGTATGAGCTTCTAATTCTTGTACTTGCCCATGGCTCTCGGTTGCATATGTTTAGCGGTCGCTTTGTTCCGTAGCCGGTACGCCAAAACTGCAGCACTCTCCAACCCCCCTGGTGCGCCATGGCATGGCCATTTCTGTCAGACGCTCTCGCTCTCCCTCTCTCTCCCTTTCGCTTCCCAGCATCAAACAGTAGCCAAACAGGCAAACAGCTACTGCCCTAATGATGCTAAATCTTGTACGGATCGGGACCACTCACTCCGGCCGGGGGGTAAGCCGCGGGCACGGCAGCAATAATACAGAAATGAAATTTGTACAAATCTGGCTATCAAATCGTACAATCTGTTCGTTGTTCGCGTCCGATTCCGTTTGGAATTCATTTTTCCCCCCACTGCCGGCTCTGCGCCTGAATGCCTTCATTGCGCGCGCGCGAGAAAAAAAACAAGAGACAATGAAAGATAAATAGAGCCCTTGTGTGTGTTTATGTGGGGTGGATGGGAGCTTTCCAATTGGAGGAGCTAAGAAATATGCACCATCGATGACTGGCCCCCTTTCTCGCTTTTCTCCAGCACAGGTTCAATCTGCAGCAACGACATGCTATAAAACGGAGCGGGATCGCTTAATGCTTTAAGGCGCGCATGGCATAGCAAACAGTGTTGTGCCAGGAGGGGGGGGGGGGGTCAATGGGCTATAAACTGACGCTAAACTGACTTTCATTCCCTAGCTTATTAGGTTCGGGAAAGGATGTGATGGGTTCAGTGGATTTAACAATTTAAATTTTATTTATTTTTAAATTAAATTTCACTTTTAAACTATAAATATTATAACAAATTAAACAACATCTGAATGAATCGTCACATAAAATATGTAATTTAATTTCTGTAACGATCTTTTCGCCTATTTCCATCAAGCAGTAATTTAAAGGGTTTGTTGACAATATCCGCTTGACCAACCAAAAAAAATATGGCAAACCCTGTAAACACGTGATTTATTAGCGTCGATGACTGTACAAATCATATTTGCAGGTGTACAATTTCAAATGCAGATAAGTTGTACAAATTTCTAAAAGATTTTTGTATTCTAAGACAACAATCGGTACTATTTCCAAATCAAAATGCTTTAAAGCAATGCCACGTGATGGCTTGAATGTATCTTTACAAGTGTTACAGGGTTTACTGTTAGTGCCTAATGATTTTGATCCGGTCTGTAAGTAAGTGGCGTTTTACTCGTGTGCTAGACTTTAGTTTTAAATCAGCCTTGATCAATCGTTGCATTGAGCTTTTGGAGATATTGGCCTCTTTTGCCAACTATTCGATGGATCGTATTAGATCTCGTTTCAGTTTTTTTCCTCCACGAATCTAACAACCTTTGAGGTGCGAGCTGATCACGGACGTCCACTTCCTGGCTTTCTGGGACGTTGATCATCGAGTAGGATACGTTATATGCGGTATATAGTGGCCACATGATTTTGCTCATTTATCTCAACATCTTCCTTCTACACATCTGACACTAATGCATCAATTGATTGGATTGGAGATGAGTAATTCAGATTCATGAATCTGAAAGAATCTTCAAAGTATTCAAATGGCTCTGAAGATTCATAAAACTCAAAATTAAATTGACAAAGAGCAAAGGCACGCTTTCTTGACATTTTCTTCCATATATTTGTGCCTAATGAGGTATTTTTAGAGGTTTAAATATCTGTTTCATAGATTCGCGGCTCTCAAGAGAATCATGAAGCATTTACGATTGTTGAGAATCTCCAGAGATTAATTTTTTTAAATTCCTCTTTTCGAAACTTTGAAAATACGCATGAAACTTTGAAAATTAGTACAAATGTTTACAAATTCAATTTGAGTGTAAAATTACTCTTCACCGAAGAATTATAAGATTGATTCTTCTATAGGATTTATTCACTACAATACTACCTTGAATTCCATAATAAGCCCTTTTCTATAGAGACTTTTGGATAGCAGGCCTATTGTACTGTTCAAGTATTGCAAATTGAGAGCTGCAATTGTGATATCAACTAAGAACTCTATTCTTATAGGGTTTTCCTGCTCACATTATAGTTAGATTAGCGCTATTCGTCGCTTACGGTATGTTTTTGTACCGCTATCACGTTATGGATTTATCCATCCTAATTAAGATAAATTTTACCAAAATTGTTTTTAACACATTTCTGGCCACATTGCCATCGCGTTTTCTTAGAGATTGATAGCAGCACACCTTGTGCAACGTTGAATTATAAGTACAGACGAAATGTAATAATAAAAATCAACTAAAATAACCAGATTGCCACAAACTCTGTGCAAGTAGGTTCCACCGAGATTTGAACTCGGATCGTTGGATTCAGAGTCCAAAGTGCTAACCATTACACCATGGAACCTGTTTGTTCGCCACACACTGATTCAAGCGTTACGTTAAAATCTTAAAGGCTACATACGACAGTGTAGTCCAGTGATGTCAAACTCGTTTTGGGTCGCTGGCCGGATTACCATTGAAAATATTCTCGCGGGCCGCAATTGAGCGGTGTTGGGTAGGTGAGTGGGAGGTATGTGATGAATAAAATTCTACCTTTTTATACCAAAATAAATCATTTGGTCCAGATTTTGATTTCACCATCACCCACTACTATACCACATGGTGTTTTCGATCGGCGAAAATCATTAAGGACTTATTCTTCAACCTATAATCGTATCTAGAATCTAGAATCGTTCTAAACAACAAATATAGAAGGAAATAATATGCAAATCAGTTTACATTTACTCATACTTTACTTTTGCGGAGGTCACCCCAACCCAGAAATTGTATCATTCTTATACAATGTCCCAGATATATGCCAACTTATAGATTGCCTGGACCGTTCTTTAAACCTCGTATATCACCTCAACATATCAACACACAAAGAACAAATGCTGCAATTTAACAAAACTAAATCACCAATAAGGATAACTCATAATTTTAGCACTATATCGGCAAATATTCGCAAGTTATGTGGGTTTTTTTAAAGGAAAAGTGACTACCAACTTCGAATAGGCCTCATACAAATCACGGCTTTTTCAACGGCCTCATACAATTCACAGTGCTTGGATTTTAAAGATTTTAAAGATATATACCTGATTTTTTAGAAGTCTTGCTAAAGAGTACCCTCATCAATTAAGTGAAGTAAGTGATATTCCGAGTGGTGTGTACATGGTTTCCAAATTTTCCAGAAAGCTTCAAGGTCAGAAAATGGGCGAAAATATGAGTCCGACTTTGAGGAGCCCGCGGGCTGTATGTTTGACATGTCTGGTTTAGTCTGTTAAGCTTTTTTTGTGATTTATTTGAATTAAGTTTTTTTTAAAGAGTTCTTTGCATCATTTTAGGAACGCCAATGATAGTGTGGGTCCTTAAACGAGAAGTTTGCTTATATGGACGAACCATTGAATGGACAGAATCATTGCTGTAATAGGAAGCAAAAAAAAATACTTCTTTTTACAGCAATAATTCTCAAATGCCACATTTTTCTATCCCATTTGCTCTTCCATTGTTCCACTTAAAGTAAATTAATCAGTTGAGAAATTTGATTCTGTTGGACAGAGAAATCCAATGATTGTGTTAGACCCTTACTCTTCTATTTTCCAATATGATTCAAATAGGACGATCGTTTACTTACGTTTAGCGTATCTATAGCAACTACACTGTGTCTCAACATAAACCAATCACCCGTTACACATTCATACATCCATAGCAAAATTTCTCCGCAACAAACAAGCTCATCTGGTGCATTTATTTTGACCCGTTTTGATCTGCATTTATCATCTTAATACAGCTGACACGGTGGGGGGATAGCATGCTACTATCAACAGCCAGCTTTCCAACAAACAAAGCGTGTGTTCCATCTGGACTGCACCTTCTACCGGCCAACAATGTTGTTACGCTTCCTGGTGGCAGCACCATTCTACACAACCACACAGGCATGAAATTTGCACAGCACACTGTGAGCCGCGGCGGCAGCAGAGAGGCAGCGAGCATCGAGTTAACGATGCGCGCAAGGTGGAATTATCTTGTAAAATGTAAACTCAGTTTATCTGCTGACAATTTCATTTCTGTTTTAAGTTTTATTACACCGCGCGCGAACCTGACGATAAGGTGGAAGGAAAGGGAAGGCAGAATGGGCAGAAACAGGATCTTCCTTCGAAAAAAAAAAAACAAAACGAAAAGAGAAAAACAGGCGAACGTTGCACGTCACTGCACAGCTTTAGACTCTCTCTCTCTCTCTCTCTTCCTTAGAAGGCCGAGGCCGAGCAAACTCCGCTTTCGGGAGTTGTTAATGTAGTGAAATTAAATTTAAATTTACAGATTGATATGATCAAATAATAACATGTACGTGTGTGTGTGTGTGTGTATGCGTGAGTTTGTGTGTTTGGGCAGGAGTGAATGGAGCCTCCGTGTGCAATTTCGGTCGACACGCGCGGGGCTTCAGGATTTTCGGGCAAGTTGGCCTGATGTTCTTGACCGATGGGGGCAACTTCTTGTGGTAGAACAATTTCTCCTGGATTAACGGTTGTTTTTTGCCATTCTTTTTTTTTCTCCTTCCCTCACGTAATCCTGTGCACCTTGCCCGCAGGGGTGAGCGTTCTCTCGGCAGCCTGGCTACGGACCGGGACCGGGAAGATTGATTTATGGGGAAGATCAGTGCGAGATCATCGCCGTAATCCGTAATCGTCCTTAATTTTACACCCTCGGTTGTCGGCCCGTCCGACCGGCCGGCCTGCCCTTGAGGACGCGTAGCCATTACATTAAGCCATCCACAGTCCGCCAGCCAGCAGGAGCAAAACTCAAGCAACTCAACTGTAACCAGCCACTTTTCAGTCGTAAAATTTAACGGCTCATCATCATTGTTTGGAGCGCACCACCAAACGAACAACAACAAAAAATCAAATGAGCCGTAAGAAACAGCTCCGAAAATCTCTAGGACGAGGCCATTCACTTGTGTTTTTCACAGCCACATTCCGCACAAGGGGCACAATCGTTAGTTAGTTGTTTTTGTTAAGAGCACTGGAGACGTAGAAAGAAGCGTTGCAATGGAAGGAACCTGTATCCTGGCGCTAATGAACGTTTGTTAGTGTAAAATGCATTTTCTTCTGCTTCCGCCAGTTCCGCGTTAAAGATTTGTTTGTGTTATTAAGCACGTACTTAACGTTGGTGGTGAGGTGAGCTTGATGAAGTGTTTGCCATCATTGCATGATGGATGTGATGAGCAGAAATTCCAGCTATTTGTGAAGCAAAGCCACAAAGGCTTAAGAATAACATGTTTCTTACTGGGTGGTTTATTTTTGAATTTTCATTTTATTAATTTCATTCATCTTACAGCTAACTTAAGGATTGAGGACAAACGATGTCCTCGAAAACACATCTGCCCCTTCATCACATCTTCATCACCTCGCGCAGCATTTGATTGCACAGGGCTGCGAATGGGTTCAGCTCGATTAGCTGCGTGCGGGCAAATTTGCTACCGAGCTTAGCGGCCAGCTCAAAGTCTGCCCGGGCTCCATCGACGTCGTTGTTCTTGCGCTTCAGTATGCCACGCTGACAGAGCGCACGGCATCCTGTGCGACCCGTTTGATTGGACAGCTTTAGCGCTTGATCGATGTCGCTGAGAGATTCTGTGGGAATGAAATGGAAGAAAAACATAAAATTATTTTTTTTAAATGTAAGAGAATATTCTTAGTTTACTTTTAGATGATTTTGATTGAGTGTTGAGCTATGAAGTTTCCTGAGGAAGTGGTTGGACTGTTTATAAAAAAACGTTAATAACGGACAAAATTATCTGATGCCGTTTCAAAGATATAAAAATGGAGCATTTTCAACGTATCAACTCAGAGTTTGAATCATTTTGGTGCATTCGGTTACTTATTAATGCTTTAATTTTTAAGATTGGAATATACAAGGAGAAAGGATCTACAAAGGTCAAGTGACGGATGCTAGTTACAGTTGCATAACTAGTAGTGATGGGCGGGTCGACCCGAACCTATCGGGTCGGAGCCATCCGTAAGCGACCCGGAGTCGTTAGAGTCGACCCGAAAGGTACAAGTTGTAGGTTCAGTAGGTGCAACGACTCCGGTAGGTGCAAGAAAGCATAAGCGACTCCGACCCATTGGTGCAGCGAGTTCGGGTCGGGTCGGGCCAAAGTAGGTTTAGTTTGACCCGAGGGTTCAGCGACTTCGGGTCGACCCGACTGATGAGTAGGTGCGGGAAAGCATAAGCGACTCCGACCTGCAGCGAGTTCGGGTTGGGTCGAGTCAAGATAGGTTAAATCCGAACCGACCTTTCATATTACAAACGTTTTGATTCAAATTTTGAATAGCCACGAAATTTCATCAATAATCTTTACTTTCACACACACACACACACACACACACACACGACACCTTTTTTTTATTTTTAACTTTTTTAAGGTCCGGACTAGTTTTAGGTTTCATTAATCTTTCGTTGAGATTCATTCATATGAATCTTCAGTGGTGAGTGATTCGAATCTCGAGTCGAATCTTCAAAGATTCATGAATCACTAAAGATTCACAAATCTTTGAAGATTCATTTCTAGAATCTAAAAGATTCATAACTCGATTAAAATTCATATATCTCCAGGAATTTATGAAATTCCACCTAAAACATGCCCGTCGTGGGTTCAAGCCTCGCATGGACCTTATCCCCGTAGCAAAACAAACTATCCGGCCACGTGGTATTGCCAAGAAGTCTCGAAAGCCTGTATAGGCTGACATGACCACTTAGGTTGTTACCCCCAGAAGAAGAATAATAAAAAGCTCAAGCTTTTTGAAAGTTTAGAGAATTATAAATCTTCCCAATCGAGATTCAGATTCATTGAACAATTCCAAAGATTCATTCAGATTCATGAATCTGAATCCGATTTATCCAGCATTAGTCCGGACATCCAGTTCTGAGGACAACCTTGACCGACAGGACGGCGGTCTTATTGAAAATATTAATATAAAGTAAAAAATCCTGCTCTAAGTTCCGGACTGAATCAAACAAGTGGTTTTATGAATATCAGAGCACAATCAGACAAAAGATTAAGAAATTAAGTAAAAACATCATGAATGTTCGGAGTTTGAAGCTGTCCGTAATTTGAATCACAACGGTATAAAAAATGATACAAATTCAATCAACGTTTGCTGACGTATATGACTAATACTTTGCTAGTAACGATCGGGTTCAAGTCCCATTTCGACCGGGGACTGACTATCATGCTATGGGAAAAAGAATCAATCACAGATAGTCAAGCCTATCAGTGGTTAAAACAGCACTAAACCTGCAACGGTTGTTGTGACAAATAAGAAGCAATAATTGCATTGTTCTATGCTCAATGTTTGAATGTTTAAATGTTAATCACAGTGTTTTTCATACACTACTTTATATTCTTGAAGTGTAGAATGAATAGTTTTTCATGATCGATGATGATGATCTTCCCATATTTCTTATCGTAATTAGGTATTGACGTTTGCATTAATACAAAAAATGACACAAATTGTCGACTTTTCATGGGTTTATCTTGGCCCCCACTAACGAAACGTTAATTGCATTTTCAATAATAGTATCCCATGAGTCAGCAGACAAAATTTGACACCTCTATCGGTCGAACTCTGACCGTGATGGCCAAAAAGTGAAGAAACTTCGTTCAGGACCGTGCGTAATCAAAGAACGGCACCCCGTAGCATCTAAAACGAACACCGTGTGGCGATGTTTGTGGACATCGTATAAGCCTATTCCGGCATCTAAAACATATTGTCAACATATTAGTACAATAATCTGATATTCGAAAGAAAACCCAGTTCCAAATGGCCAACGATCCTGTGCAAAATGTGGTTCCAAAGGAATCTGAAAATGAAGATCGAAGGACAAGTGGCTACATTGCTGCGTTAGCTTGGCCGGGAGATCGATATGGTAGATCGATACAACCGGCCAAACAGTGAAATAGTACCTGGGAAACATGAGCAAACATTTCAGGAACCAGAAATCGCGTCCACTGTCTTCACAGCGGCAAGCAATGACGCCAAAACGTAATACGGTCATTTCAAGCGAATTTCGATATGACACCCTAATACATAAACCGGTCCAATATCCTCCACCTGCATCCCATCGAAATTTTCTTAACCAACATAAAATATAAGCGCTACTCCAACAATTCTGTAGTGAAAACTAAGGAAGAATTGTTAAACATCGACGTAGATCTTAAAAACTTGCCTACACGCATTTATTCATCCGCCACGGTGAACATTCCGGCGAACATAACTGATGAAAAGGTAGCTTGCAAAATAAGGATCTATGATTATAGTTTCAATGTAGGTGTGGCTCACATGATTTTGTCACATAGTTAGATAAAATAGTTATTACCCTTGTTGGACTATCTTAAAAGCTAAAATCTTGAAGGGGCAAATAACTGGCCTAAACATTGTTCTATTACTACCACTTACCCTCCTCTTTCCCCAGCAAAATGTACACCTGTGCGCGATTATTCCAAGGAGCCGGTCGTTCCGGCGCCGTTTCGATCGATTTGCTAAGCAGCTCCAAAGCCTCCGACAGCTTACCCTGTCCCGCAAGCCCTATCGCTTCGAGTTCCAATCGTTGCGAATCGCTCACACGCGCATCACCACTTACATTGGCATCTGCAATCAAAGCAAATATGCAATGTAAGACTACATAGATAAAACACAACACTTAACACACCAATATCACCCCAATAACATACCTTGAGGATCGTCTAAATGTTTTTCCTCTTCCTGCAACAGATACTCCTCGCCTCCGATTTGGGACGGATTCAGGATCGATTCCAGCACTTGCCGATCGTGCTCGGAAAGACAGTCTTTGGTTAGTGGGTTCATTTTACGGTGGCAAGCGATTCTATTCACACTGACTTTCAGCGTTAGACTGAATACAGGTTCTTGCTGCGGGTGGATTCTGTCTAGGCAACCGTGGACCGGCGACTTGCCCAAAAACCGGACTGTGATTAGATGCAGCAGGAACTGAATCAGAACTGGTTTCTAACAGTCACGGCGCGCGCTGTTGTCAACAAAGCTGCTGCTCAGGGTTACAGGCGTAGTAAATGTGTGTCGAACATTCCAAAACAAAGTGAGAAGCATTTTTTCTGACGTATTGTTATTTCTTTAGATGCTTAGAGGATAAATGCATGGGGGTTTGGCATTCTAAAATCCTAAAAACATAATATGAAGAACAACCCCTTTTATGACGCGAAGAACTCGATAGGAAGTTTTTAGTAAGGATGGAATGAAAAAACATATTCTAACTGTTTTTTTTGTTGTTGTTTATTAATTATTTTTTTGTAAATCAGTTTTTTATAGGAAATCAAAACCATATTGATCATTTAATTTTCATATTTAACGACTAAACGCAGCTTCTTCGTTCAATTAGATTGTGTTGTGCGGTTTGCATAACTAGAAATCAATGAATGAAAACCTAATATTGCATACAATCAGGCGTACAAGCTGTAGTGCGGACTGCATACGTCCCAAAAGTATGTGTATGCGAATTGCATACATTCTGGCGTGGACGATTCTCCATTGCATACATTCAGGAGTAAATAATTGAATCCATGTTTGCGCCATCTCTTGAGGAGTATTTGAAGCTTTTTGCAGTGCCACCTATTGTCGAGTGATAACATTATTTGAAATGACCGTTTTCACTGTTTCACAATATTTGATTGGATAAAGACATTTAAAGTTTTTTTTCTTAAACAAAAAATTAAGTTATGCAAAATTATTGACTCAAAAATTTTCATTGATTGATATTAACAAATTCGTGATCGTTTAAATTTGTAATTATGTAAGACGACAAGCCCAATATATATAAAAAAAAAATAAAAATTTCTTTATAGTATCAGATAATATTTACTCAATTTACTTATCGAATATACAACCTCGTACGCCTTAATCCTTGCAGAATGACCTGAATCCAATTGCAAAATAACAGCAAACTATTAATAACCAAATCTGATACAATTAAAAGGCATCGAAAAAAAAACAACCAAACCACATATCTGTGCGCCGCCACCACGACCAAAGCGACAAAAGCATGGCATTAGCATTACAGTGCCCACCCATTCATGGACGTGCAAATGAGCTCACGGGAGGTTTTCGCGACACTAAAGCTCGCCCTCGCAACAATAAGCCTACCGATCACTTCCCCCCCGGAGGCCACTAACGTCCGTCCTTCTGTCGGCAGCGGAAATGCTTTTAACCCATCGGTTGAGCGAAATGAGATCACCGAGAAGTGGGGACGCTTTGATGAATAATTAAGGTAAACTTTCAGCCTGTTTTTTGCTATTACTTCGGTCGGGCTAACTGTGGTCATTTGTGCTGATACTACTACTGCTACTGATGGTTCCATCAAAAACATCCACCGGTAATCGGGTACATAAAAAAGATAACAATAATTGAGCACAAAATTGTGAACAAACCATTTTGCCACGAACGAGAGCCTCCCCAACACAGCACCTTCCACCAACGGGTCGGGTCGGTCAAGAACCTTTAATCATGCCTAGAGCGTACACAGTGAGTGCCACCTACTGCTGTGGTCCAGTTTATTAAGGGTCAATGGATTTACTGGGCGGGTGAGAGCGTTTCGGCCTGTCAACAAAACGCTTGGCAGTGCTTTGTGGGTCAGAACTTTGACCACCTCACCACTCGCTAGCAGCTAAATATGAATCAATAATTAAGTAGTTTTCCAAGTAACTAACCTCAAATGTCAATTTTAATGCCCGTGGCGTATCTTCGTGGAATGTTTTTTTTTCCGATTGGAGGAACTAAAACTTCCTCTGATTGAAGAAAAAGCTTCCCTAAAACGCACCACAACACACTGGCAAGTGAACGAAACCAGTATAACCTGTATTGGGAGCTAAGCTTAGGGGCCAATTTTTTGTGCCGGATGACATCACAACGCCGGTCGAGTTCTTGTTTGGGCCCCTTTTTTGCGTGACTTTCCCTAGAAGGAGTGTCATGTTTGGCTGAAAGCCATCGCTGTCACAGAATTGCTTTATTTCGTTGCTGTTTTAAAGCCTGGCGCATGTACGCCAGACTGTATTATGACATAATATGGATCTGTAAGACGTTTTCAAGAACAAATCTATAAATTGAGAGAGTGTGGGCCTAGAATACAAGGTACAAATCACGCCTAATAAAAATTCAAAACAAACCTCGACAACAACGTGACAATTGCCTGCTAGCTAGACGAGGGGATAAGTTTAAGTTCTTCTCTCACTCTCTCTCTCTCTCTCTCTCTCTCTCTCTCTCTCTCTCTCTCTCTCTCTCTCTTTCTCTTTAGGAAGAACAGATTCTCTCCTTCCTCTAGCTCCCAATAGTGGACATAACGCCACAAGTCTGACGTAATTCGTGCTGACATTCGTCACCGTGCATAATTCAAAGCGAACGCCATGCTCGGAACTGCGTAAGTGAAACCCGCTTCAGTAGAGCACATGGAAGGGGACACGGGATTTAATAAAAATAAAATCTCCCTCCCAAAAAACCCCCCTCGGACCTCTCCTTTAAAGCGCCCGTAGGAGCTCAGTGGCAACGAAGGCCAATAAGATGTCTCGGCCCGTTTACTAGAGAAGCTTCAATTCCACAAACACAAACGGGGCCGAAACCCATCCCTCTCGCTGTCCCCGGACTGGATCGTGATTGTCCCTCCGAAACAACACAAACAAATATAACTCCTCCACCTCAATCGTTGTGGACTTTGTGCGGGGGCACAGTGGACCGGAGGTGATCATTTCGTCTCCAAATAAAGCGAAAAGCGCCAAATTTGGCAAAGAACCAACCGGCACTCCAGCACGAAACCGGCGCGACACGTCACGCTGCATTACCCACGGATTGAATCTTGATGATCTTGGTCGCTTGCCCCCCCCCCCCTCGCTCCCTACAGTCTGTGAGCATCTTGGATATTGGGCCCGGGGTTCCAAATAAAACCGATGACTCCATACCGCGCGCGCTTACATCGCACTTCAACTCCCATTCCCCACCCAAATTCCATCCTACCGGACCCGACTCAATGCGCTGATTTATGCATGATCTTCCAAGAGATGTTTCCCCCCCCCCCCCCCACCCCACCCCCCGCTGTTTCCGCTTGCGAGCGGCATCATCGTTAACTGCGGCGATGTGTCAAGAGATCGCAAATAGTGTGTGCGCGCCTTTGGCACGAGTACTTGCCGCAACTAAGTAGGCGCAGCGAGTGGTGCTTCCGATGCGAAATGATCACCAGCTGGGATTTCAACTCTCGCCGACTGTGGCGTTGCTCACGATCGGCGGGCTAATGGTTGGCGGCAAACGGGGGAAACAACATATCGGACCGATCAGCGTGAAAAAAAAACACACAGACACACAGCAACGGAGAATGAGCTGCTGCTGTTGCTTCAGTTCTTTTTTTTTTACATGATGGGTGTGTCGGCGGAAGCTAAGCTCCCTTGCCCCGGGGATTGACAAGGGAGTAATGGATTCTTGCTGTATGGGTTGTACGTACCCGGGCCCGGAACAAGCGGGATGCATTGAAGATGATGGAAAGTGTAACTTGGTGTGGCTGGTAAAGGCGCTTATCTCGCCAATCGACGACGATGACGAGAGTGTCAAGGAGTTTTTCTTATGCGCGAAAGTACTTTGAATGTCTGGAAGTGTTGGCAGGCACATGGCAAAAACTACAAATCATTCTTCAAGGTTTCAGGTTACATAAATCTGCCACAACTCGGTAGCGGTTGTGGTAGAACCTTAGAGCAAGATGGTGATGATCATCTCCAAAGAATTTGTCTGGTTAGAGCTTTCACCATAAATCATTCTATTGCTAGAATGCCCCAGTCCTACAAAGAGAGACACTGTAAAAACATGTATTTTCAGGAAATTCATAATTCAACCAAAGAACAAGAAATTTTGAGCATTTTTAAGTTAATTTTACTGCACTCCAATTCGCTTCAACTACGATCTTCTTTTTCTATCTCTCTCTCTCCTGCTTTGTCTGGAGATTTCCAGAACAAATCAATCGGCATATGTTTTCAATCACACCTACTTCGATCGGGCTTCCCATTCTCCCCAGACACCAGAGTAGCACACTGCCAGCTCGAGCAGAACAACCTTCGAGCACAACTGCACAACTCGGCCAGCACAGCACAGATGTCGTCGGAGAACGCCACCACCTCCAGAGTAAACTAGATCCGTTGCCGTTGACGCCCGATCGCTGGATCGCTTGAGGGAAGCATTCAAAAGAGCAGTAGCACACCACACGTGCATGCTATTTTCGAAACTCCCCAGCAGTTTGCCATTTCCAAGCGCATTGCGGTGCAGTTTGCTTGTCGCCTGTCTGCCTTACTACCGGCTGGTGTGAAGGAAAGCCACCCAATAAATGCATATATTTTACAACTCATTGTATCACCCTACTTGGCTGAAAACACGCCAAACTCGCCAAGCAACCAACAGCAACAGCCGTAGAGAGATTTTGTCTGTCACACTCGTAAATTGCAATTTATTTTTGGGACCACCTTCACTCGCTCCCTACCCTTGTGCTTACACGGGTGCAGTGACACGATCAGTCTTGAGGGAGATGTGTTAAAAAGTGGCAAGAAATGTAGAAGGGAGAATTAAGTCACTTGAGATTCCGCCGAGGTGCGGTGCGCTTGGAGCTGCGGCCAGATTGGAATGCTTTGCTTCCTGATACCTGTGGAAGGTGCAGCAGCAGAGGCTCCACTGGGGATGGCGTGAGTGCGCGTCAAGGGGACGAAATTGGGACGAAAAATCTTAATTGATTTTTACGACCCTCTTGTTGCTGTACAGAGACGACGAGGGTAGGCATCGGTGCCAGTGCCTGTGAACACAATGAAGGTATATGAATTTATGAGGGTTATTTAAGAGCTCTTCTGAAGGTGCCCAAGCGTAAATTGGAAGAAATTACTTCAATCAAAGCAGAGCAGTAATGGGTGACGCTTAGACACTTTCCTCATACGACCTTGAATATTTTTGTGCATAAACAAAGAGTTTGTATGATTTCTTCACTATTCCCGTCTATAGACCGCATCATAAATCTACCTTCCATGTACAAAACCCGATCCGTAAAACATCGTCCCAGTTCGATCGTCCAGCAAACGAACGGCCAAACTCAACCTTCTCGCCATCCTCGGAACCTTGGAACCCACCGGCAAAAGCACCTTTTACGGAAGCTTGGTCTCTGACGTGGACCAAAAACCAAAAAAAAAAAAGCTTTCCCTTTCGATGTCGCTTGTTGGACACCTCGCCAAAATCTCGCCTCCCCCCCCCCCCCCCCCCGTGAACCGTGAACCGGGCCACCGAATTCACCTGACCTCATCGGTTGGAATGTGTTTGCGTCTCGATTGACTCTTGACACAGAAAGGGGTGAACAAATCAGCACACACTCGCGGCCAGATGCACCCAATCTTTGGAGCATCGGGGAACCGACTCCAAGAATTGACCATCTTTCAAGAGAGAGTGTCTTTTCAGCGTCTTGAGAGCAATTCAATTTGAATCCGTATCCGTAACTGTACGGCCTGTTTGTGTACCATTTAAGGCTGTGCGGACGTACGAAATGGTGTCATGCAGTGTGTTGTTGCAAGGAAAAGAAGTGTTGTTTTGTATTATTTTAAGCCGCTCAGCGGAGCGCTCCTAATTAACCGATATTCATCTTGAGTGACATTTTGCATTAATAATCGGATTGTTGAATGGGTTGGGTTTTGTTTTTTTTTTTGTTTTTTTTTTTGTGGTTTTGGCCACAAGACAAGCGAATAAATAGTTATGATGGTGGAGAAAAAGTACGTGCTGAAGGTTATGACGTTTTGCTATTAACATGAGTTAACGAGCAGATGAATTAATGGAAAGATGGGTGGAAAAACATCGTCATTTAAGTAACGATTCCAAGTAATATAGTCAGTGTACAGAAGAATTTTTTTTAACATTTTTCGGTACTTCAACATCATGCTTCGTTAAAAAATGTCCTCACCCAATTGACATTTTCGAGCACGAATAACCAAGAATTCCAGCAAATTTCCTTAAACTGCAGCCTTCAACTTCCCTTAAACTGCACCAGTTTAAGGGAATTTAGAAAAAGTCCTGTAAAATCAACTGTGATGCGACTTTTTCTTTGCTTTCTTCCAAATTCGATCGTAAATTATGTTTCCTATCGTTATAGTGAGTCATGTAGCCATTTTATACTTAAATAATATCGATTTTTTTTACAAAATAACATCACAAAAAATTCAATTTTGTTTTTCATGAAAAATCAAAGCTACGAATTCAAATGAGCTCAACGGCATAGTACATCAATAGAAAAAAAGTCTAATTTACGAACACGCCAAATCTTAGCGCTTTCAACACACTTGATCACACACAAATCCACAATTATCGAGCAAATGTCACTTGGGCAATTATAAGGCAAATTTGAAAAACAGGTTCTGGAAGGGCTCGAATCTATGTGATATATCGCCATAGGCCTCATTCATTAATGACACATTGGCTTTATGCAGCATCATGTTTAAGAGACTTGAAAACTGAGCTTAATATTCACTCTACTGTATTCCTGTCAAATATTCCTCATATTCCCATACTTAATTCCTATGTCTAAACATGATATCCAAAACATTGTGATAAAGCCAGCATTTTCTTCTATTTGACGTAACGTTGTCCTACGCGAACATGTCGATCTATACAGGCTTTCGAGACTTATGCACTACCACGCATAGTACCGGCCGCGTCAGTGCTAACGGAGGGACGGTAGTCCATATGAGGCTTGAACCCATGACAGGCATGTTATTAAGTCTTAGGAGTTGATGACATTTTCACGGGACCATCCCAGCCAGCATACAAAAATGATCAAAATCAGAAAATGATAGGGAGTCGTTATACACGAGAGGCTTTTCTATGACACCTTAGACATTACATCCGATTACATACAATGATAATCTGGTGCATAAATATTAATAAAGATAATGGTGAAAATAGCAAGGAGTGTTGTAAATGCATTAGGAACAAGAAAGAGATTAAAAACCCTGAGACAACAATTGATCTCACTGGTTCTTTAAATTGGTCATTCATTGGTCAAAAGAATACAAATGTAAAATGATGGCCTTCCACTCGCTTGTACTAGAAGCACAAACGGTACGTAAAATAAGGTACATGTAAATCCATGCTGCCTAATGACGAGTCATCTATTAAGGCAGTTCCAAAGATATCTAACGCTACTCCAATCGCTTTTTTAAAGCTTACTAAGATAAATAAATAAGATCTAGGAAGTAAGATTAATGTAGTAAGAACCCTTCACCCTCGAGCGCTACTGGCCATTCCGGAGACAAGGACCTCCTTCGCCTACCGGTATCCGTTCTTGCCCATATGTCATGCTCTGAACGCGGCATCTGATACGTACAAGCCCGGCTTTTGACGGTTGTCGATAGATTGTTGTGTGTTAATTTTCTTCGTGCATCGTGGCTTTGTAACTGTTGTGCGTAAGTGTAAGACGTGTATATATTGAGTGGATGTATAAAGTCAATCGATGTATTAATAAATATATAAATATACAAATATATATATATATATATATATATATATATATATATATATATATATATATATATATATATATATATAAGCTAATGTTTTTTAATTGATATGTTTTAACTGACTTTACAATTTTATCACACAGCAATTAAGTTTGCATTTCACGATTAAGGGATCTAATCGATTCTAGTGAGCAGACTTAATTAATTAAAAATTCTATCGGTCCGTTTAGCTAAAGCAGTTACACAAGAAATGGCTGACAAAAGGTTATATGTATAGAAAAAAGACCATCTAAATTTCAAATAGAAATGTTGAAGTCGAAACTTTACGTTGTACAATTCCATCACAATTCCATTTGTTTCTAAACGCAATTATGAAGACATTTTCCCAATTGCAAGGAAATAAAAGACGCGTTCTAGCTCTTTGTGTCTTTTAGCTTTTTTTCCTTTTTCCTGAGCTACATAAATAACATTTTCAGTCCATTAAATCCATTTAATCAAGGGTTTTGTACAAATAATATAAAAATGATCCAAAAATCTCTTGATAAAAAATAGGATCAATTGGTAAAACAGGAACTAATCATGATGTAGTCTTTTTTTATAAATGATGAATACACATACTCGCTTTAGCTTATGAAGTAGGCTCCATTACTCAACTCTTTATGAAAAAAGCCGCCCTACTCAATATTGTTCCTCTCAATCCAAACCCCATTAGAATTCAATTTCTGTACGAACCACGTCATCCCATAATTATTATGCTGGCCAGCAGACAAAATTCTCGGGCAAATGCTCCAACCAGCCAAAGCTAGACAATAAAAAATCAATATTCTAATCGCCAGCAATATGTATTTAAATCCCATCCACACATTAGCCCCTTGTATTACAAAACTGAAGCTTTCTAATAAGGCTAAGAGCGCATGAAAAATAGATCACATGCCACCAAACCATAACCTGGCTTACTGCTAACCATACATCAGTGCGGACGAACACACGTACGCGGACTTTATCTGCTTCTTGAATACAAAACAAAAAACTAGACAGCAAAGTTTTATGTCGATTCATTTTTAATCCATCGCCAGGCCGGGCCCCCGGGCGCGACATGAGGCGCCCATGTCACACCCAAGTTTCAGTTAAAATGCTGTAATACTTCTGCTGTAACTAGAAGCGAAATGAGAACATCGTGGGACGGGGAAAAAATATTCCACCTAATCCCTATCATCAATTTTATGCAAAACGAACACGAACAATCTGCCCGTGTGACTGACTATAAAGCCTTTTATTCATAGACTATGTTTCCCTTCGCTTTCCCCTTCGCCTGATCGGTGTAGTCTTCACTCATTTCCGTTACTATGCATTTAAGGTGCAATTGCGTCACTTCCTCCAATATCCTAACCGACGACCGTGTGCCGCCTTCTCGGGGTAAGTGCCGTGTTCTCCGGGGGCAATTTCGTGTAATTAAGCGTCGTAAAGGTTTTTGCAATGATACTTCACGTGTTATCGGGTTTTAGTTGGCGAAGAAGGACACAGAACGGACGAGGATAAAGCAGACACACCGCCACGGTTCCAGGAGAGCATTGGTTCCATGTACGGTACGCGCATGGCCACACCAAAAACCTCGTTCGCTATCGGATGACTCATCGGTATTGTCGCAGGATCTGGCCGTGAGTGTGTGTGTCCCGGGGACTGAAAAACAAAAAAAAAGGAACAAAAAGGACACGTACAGCAGTACGGCATGGAAAATTCGCAGCCCTGCACTCACACGAGTGCACTGTCGGGACGGTATCGCGTCGTCGTCGTCGTCGTCGTCGGTTTGTCTCGCCACACAGACCACACATACCATGTGAAAATTCATTCTCTCTCTCTTTCTCTGATGACGGAGAACTCTTCCACGCCAGTGTCCGACGCCCAGACGAACATAATTTCCTCTCCCCATCCCAGTTTTTGCAGCACGCGCAATTGCAGGCAACGCTGCAATGATCGATTCCGTGGTGGAGTCCAGCGACCTGGAAAAACTCCTGCAACAGTCCATTCACACATACACCCTTTTTTAAAATAATGCCAGTAAAAAACCAGGACAAAAGGCTCCCTGCTGCCAAGCACGAACTTACCGATATAAAAATCATTTCCTTCCTAGGTAACACACCCTCCTATTTCCATCACATTTCCTTCTGATGCAGTATTTGCATTTGGGAAGTAATTTCCATATACCCCATAAATAGGGCCCCCCTCAACTGCACCCCTGCACAACTGCACGCGACACACGCGAGGAATGCGAATTGCATAATTTTTGCGCAAGGAAGTCAATTGTACCATTTTTACTTCAAACGCTCCTCGTGCAGCTCCCGTTTCGGAAAGCAGCGTAACAAGCAACTCGACGCAGCATTCGCTTCTGGACAAAGAAAGCTCTTAAAACAATGTGCTCTTAACAACGGAAGCAAAAAAACAAGTGGAAGGAAAATTTGTCCCTCATCTTCTATTACCACATTAACCACTTTTGCAACGAGTCCGTAAAGCCCTCCAGAGGATGTGTGAGTGCGAAATACAGGCGTACGAAGTTGCCTTTCCATTTCATCACAGTAAAGGACGGCATAAAACAAAGGCCACCTTGCCGTGTCATTTCAGTTCCAGGTACTTTATCCCCCCGGTGGTCGTAAAATAGAATATAAAAGCGTCTCAAAGTGTTGTACACGGTAGAGTTTGTACCTTTTTCCTGTTTTCCACCGCCAAACCACACCAGGCACTTAGCGAAGCGTGCTAACAAGCGTTATTGATTTTTCTGCAACCGTTCTGTGGTTCAGCGGGGATAAGTATGAAAAAAAATGAAGCAAAAGTAAGAAATATGATGATGTAAATGAAAACTGATAAGGAATATTAAAGATATCAACTATAAAAAGATAAATGAAAGTAACAAACATAAAACAGACATGAAAACATGTAAACTAATAAATATGTCAAACCAATTTTAGAAAAAAAGGAAAGAAAAACATACAAAGATCCTCAAAACGCACCTAATAACACTACAAACATAACAAGAAGATTTCAGAAACCAATAATAATAAATGAAATAAATAAAAATATGTGAAAACGCGAGACAACAATAAAATGTAAAAACATAAGAAATATAAAACATGCACAAAAGTAAAGGTAAAAAGAAACAAATTAATCGTTTTGTAAGATAAATAATGTTAAAAAAAGAAAAGAAAGAGTCTGCCTGAAAAATGTTATTAAATAAAACATTGAAAAATGGCAACAAAGTAAGAACACTCCAACAGACAGACATCAATTTTCTATCCAGCCCAGCTCAAACCAACATGGCCACATTAAATAAACATTACACAACGTGTTCAAGCAAATCGCACATTCAAATCACAAGATAGATAATAAAGATTGAGTATTAATGTTACGTTTTCGCTTGTTTTGCCGCTTGTTCCACCTCGCACCCTTGGAGGGTTAACCTCCCTAAAATGGTAAAATCATATCAAAATATGAATATTTTATCAAAATCCTTCCTCTCTATCTGGCCTGAGGTTTATTCCTTCCATTCCAGGGGGTAGCAGTAGCCCACCACTGGGCAATCGAAACGGGTTGCTTCTCTTTATTGGTTGAGTAGGCCGTGAACAAATCAGGCCCGCGGTGTAATCTGCTACACAAATCGAGGAAGCCTCCACACCGTCATACGTCGAGTTGCCATTGCTTTTCTTCCTTCTTGGACGCTACGCGGCGTCGTCGATTAGTTTTGCATAACCTTCTTCTCCATTATTGAAGCTGGACAACGACCTTAGCGTGCGGATAAGGTAAGGTTTTCATCGGAACACGTATGAGCCGGGCGCGAGAGTTTCAAGCCCAAGCGTTGCGTGCGAGCGAATGTGTGTCATTAAAATTCTAATCACGTTGCAGTCGAACAGCTCGCGCCATTGGATCGATACAGCATACCACCCTCCGGAAGACGTTTGGAATCCGGCTCTCCAGCAAGCAGCGGATACTCATCAGCAGTGCGAAAAGAAAGCAATGAAGCCAACGGTAAGAACGCGCGTGCTATTTCCGGCAGCGTATCAGACAGCTTCTGCAATTCCACACTCTCTGACAGTCGGTAAGCCCTACATACATCCCACTCCCTTGAGGCTTTCGGGCCTATGTTGGGATGTGAGCTGAAGGAGCTGCCGGTAACGTCTGGTGTTTTTGGAGTGTGAAAAGGGTACTCCCGGCACCCTCTAAAGTATCTCCACTTCCAGGCCCTTGTCCCTGTCCGACCGGGGAAGCGATGCCGGTGTCATAATATGATCACGCGCATGGCCCTTGCGGACTGCCAGCCAGTAGAGCACCACCGCAAAAAGCGCAACAGTGTGTATTCGATCTGGGACGGACGGCGTATTTCGCTTCATCTCCGATTCTGAGATATTGGAAGCCCTTTTGCTATATGTGTGTGTGAGAGAGAGAAAAAGAGAGAACGAGTGCACAATACAGAACACTCTGCACAGTAGCGGTCGAGACGAGCAGGCACCGAAACCTGCCCCGTGTATCGATCGAAGCAACCAGCCGGCTCGATAAATCTCTATTTTCTCTCATTCCACCATCTGAACAGCACAAAACAGAACCCTGGAAGAGTGTGGTGGCATGAACCACAAAAACTTCAGATGACCGGTACGAAAAATCGGTCCCCACTCCAGTACCACGAACAGGGTAATTCTTTTATGTCCTTTTCTCTTTTATGCGTCTTTACACGTCGACTGGGGGACGTCGAATGAAAATTGCAAAAACCCGATCGAAAACGTCCATTTGCTTGTAACCAAGAATTTAGGACACCAGAAATGGGAGCTGTCCCCCTCTGGGGACCTCAAGCACACACACAGCGAATGGTTTGTCGATGTCGTATCAATTTTCTTGTCGTGGGGGTTTTAGGGGCTTTTGTATCTGGCTGCTGCAGCTGGAGTTTGTCGGACGTAAATCGTTTTATGTTTTATTTGGGGACATTTTTATGTGGTTCTTTTACATAACAGTGTAACCCTCCGTAACGCAATGTTGATATGCCACATTGTGGTTAGGTTATATGGTGGGTAATACAGGATTAAGTTGAAGTTATTGCAGGCAACTGTTATATGATTTCGTTAAGCGGTGAAGGCGTATAATAAGGAGGGATTAGTTTTATATCTTGTTGTACCTTTTTAGGAATCATCGTTACACTTAGATTTACTGATATCTGCATTATCAAGCCCTAAATATGTGCAAGAAATATCGATATTGTAAAATTATCAAGGAATTCAGTCCTCGTGGAGTATACAAAAACGGTCAATTTAGTTGAATTTCCAAAAAGTATCCAATTTTTCCACAATCCATTACCCAATTCCAACAGATGGTGAAAGTTTGAACATGTTGTAACCCCGAGTATACTTCTACGTAGTAAGTGTAAATGATTCACAGGGTTAAAGGGCATCATGATAGGGATTATTCCATTTTGGTTTTGGGGAGTACATGGAAACATTTTAAAACGTCCTAGTTCTGTCATTAAACGGGAAACGTTCTGGCACTTTACACCACATCAAGAGCCCCGCCGCATTTCATGGACCTTGAGCACTGCTCCAATGTCCCTGATACTTCCACCAGCATAAACAAACATCTGATTCCCCAAAAGGATAACATTCCTGTCCTTCTCTTTCTTCTACTCCTCTTCTCACTCCATCTGAACCCGGACATGCAAACAGCGGCAAACAAACCATTACCAAGTGTGAGACCTCATTTAGGGCCCAGTTTTGCTTTGGTTCGCCCGGGCTAGTAGTCATCATACGCCGAGCTCCATAAACAGTACAGTTAATCTCCCCTTTGGCATCTTTTGGGACATTTGGCGCCAGTCGCAGTGGCAGTGGGCTGGGGAAGGAGGCTAGTTTCCTGTCCATTACCCACACCACAGACGTGAACCTTCGAATGAAGGGCCACAACAGCAGAAGCGAGGGCATCATGAAAAGGGCAAATACGTTCCTTCCAAAAAAGGGCAAAAAAGCAACTGAACAAGCTATTCTCTCCGTATTCAGATGGTCCAACAGATCCAACAATCTCTGGGGCTCTGGAGATTAATCGTAATCAAGACATTAATCCCTTCATTCGTTCGTTAGCCAATTTCGCTGCCACTCGAAGTCTGGGAGGGGGACTCGCACTGGACAGGTCCCAACAAGCTTACTGAAAGCTTTGAAAAAAGCCCACGCGGTGTACTTCCATGGTACGAGATTGCAGTCGACACACGGTGCAGCACGTTTGGGAAAGTTGCACTGTGCAAGGGAGGGGGGGGGGCAGGAATTCACTGCGTGGGTTTGCCAACTGCGTAGGCTTTTCAAGCCTTGGTGTAACGTTACTCTTGAGAAACGGGGTAGGAAAATCTCCTATTTTTCCCGTTCAATATCAATCATACGGTGGATCTAAGCTCAGTAGGCGTTGGCACACGTCTCAGCACACTCCACTAAGCGCCTCCAATCTCTCGCGCCACATCTCGATCGCAACGATCGTTGGAATTTTTGGGCCACCCTACTTCCTGAATATGCGATAAACATCGGCTTCCGTTTATGGTTCGCTTCACACGAGCCGCCGCCAAACGGGCGCATACCGATGGAAAGGTTATTTGGGAGCGATTCTCCCAAAATTTATGACCAAAAATGATGATGCCGTGGTAGATAATTCGATACCGCCGTTTGGTTGTAGCTGTGCACCGTTTAGCTGGAGCGTCGTTGGAAAACGATTTGTAACCCCAGCTCCACGGCATTTGCCTAGCGCCGGGAAACGCCAACGCACAAACTGCTTACGATCGACCGGGCAGAGTGTCACCCACCCCCATCTCCCTCGCATAAGTACGCACAATGATCAATAAACCTTTAAATTGGAGCAACAGCAGCAGCACGTTATTGTCACTGTTTACCATTTTTGGATGATGGTTTCTTGTGGCCCCACAACGAGCGCTGAGTTATTGATGTGGTCGCGCGGGATGATCTTATGTTGCTGTGACGGTCGAACGATCATCAGTAACCAGGCGGCAATCCGCTCCATTATTGGAGTGCTCTCTATTTCTTAAGGAGTGTTGTTGCTTTCGAATAAAGATAGCACTCATATGGCTCACGAAACTCGGAACAGAACAATCTGTCACACCGTTCGAATCCACTCCTAAGAGGAAACCGAACTTTTGCCGGTCTGTTGCCGTGGAATCATATTTCCAGAAAAATGCCCCTATTTGTACATTGGAGCACTCTGTCGGAGCAGGTCGTCTGGCCAATGCTAGCTCCAGCAGAAGCGTAGGATGATGGATAACACCTCCGCAACTGAGCTCTTTGGAGATCGAGCTCTATACCACCATTCTTTTTACCCTTTGGAAGTGGATTTAGTCAGTCGAGTAAAAGAGCCGGCGGCAACTTCGACTAATAACAACTTCTACCAGTATATCCATAGGCGGAACAACGTTCCGAACACTGTTGACAAAAAAGCATTCGCGGAACTACTATTTAAAAGCACGTTCTCTCTCTCTCTCTATCTGACTCACCTGTCGATGGTTTTTGTTGCCATCTAAAGGTTAAGTAAGTGAACCTGTGCGCCGTATGACATTATAGGCATAGGATTCTTCAGACATAAAAACTCTGGAAGTTAGTCGCTAAGAGTCGTCCGAGACCTCCAAAAGCATTCGTATGGGGCGAGTATAGGTGTCCACAACTGTTCTTCCGCGTACTTAGAGAACTATTTCCATTCCCGCTCTTGATCGATCAAACATCACACCGGCAAGCAGTGGCGGCCTACGCACTTTGGTACAAAGGTTCCGAGTCCAAAACCATTCACGGGAAATAGCCATCAATCAAATTGGCAAAACATGATGATATGCCATAGCCATTCTGTCCACATACACACAAAAAACATTGGGAAAAACTGAGGGGTGTCCAAATAAAACAACAACTTCAGGGGTGAAGGAAACGAACGAACGAATTTCCATGACCCTCTCGCCATCGTTGGTGCCTAACGCATCGGGGCTTTACATATTTGCTCCTGAGGGGACCCATCCGTGGCGTTATGTCTTTGCAGGCATTGGTTCCAGTCATGCAACTAGACTTTATTTTAGTGCTAGTGTTTTTTTACCAACACACGCCAACAAGAGCCCCCAAAACAACGCCACAGTTCGGAGGGAAAGTTTTCCTTTAGACACGCGCACTGTTTTGGGGGTAATTTTGTCTCCCACAACGAAAAGTTGGAATACTGTTTTTCAAGGATTTTTTTTTGCTTTACTTCCTGCCCTTGTATCATCACAAAGCCGTTTTGTGTGATTTTTATTTGTTTGGGAAGGAAACAAACTCTTACTGCGTCATGCAGTTTTAGTGTGTGTCGACCTACGAAAGGTCATACGACTACTAGGACTACTAGGGGTAAAGTTGTGGCTGTCGTGCATGAATATATAATTTTTATTTCCAAAATACCCTCTCTAATGAAAATTGCTGGTGCTGGGTTTTAAAGACCTCTGTGTCACAAGGACACAATCAACGAAAAATCTCGACTCTAATTAATCTGATTCACTTTTCCGGCACAGGGGCATCGTTGTTGTTCTATAAACAACAGTGCATCCTTTCCCAGTCCAAAAGATAAATTAGATAATTAAATTTTAACAGATTTATAGCCCAGTCTCGGTAGCAAATCGCTTAAATTGTGATTATCTCCTGGTGGGTGAAATATTGTTTGTCTGGAATACTCTCGTAAGGTCACGTTTTCTTGTGTGTGTGATATCATCCTACAAGAGAAACTCACCAGGGAGCATCTATCCCATAATCGAATTGTCGTACAACCCAGGGCAGCAGCTGGAGCGATTCATTTTTGGGAAAATTCAACTCTTCAAACCTTCCCACAATGACTGTGAGAGCAGGGTTGTCCTGGGACTTTCGAGATGATTTACGACTTTCCTACGAGCACACGTAGAACTGAGCTCTACGAAGCCTCTAGCGCGCCGTGTTTTACCAGTCTTAGATTCTTCAGCAGCAGCTGTCTCCAAAACAGGAACCAAGTTGAGGGGATTTTGTGGGATTTTCCTTCTCGTCGATGAAACCATAACCACGACTTGTTGTGGTGAATGTAGCAAACACACACGGCATAAATCATGTAACAACAACTTTTCCATAAACAGTCAAAACCTGGCCACCCCACGCGTTGTTGCCAGCCCCGCCGCGTTCACTTCAAAAGGTGCAAAATCCGCGATGCAATTTAACCCCAAAATTGATAGCCGGGGCACTGGCTGGCCAGGCCCGTCCAGGCCTGACTCAATCAACGGTTTGTGCGCCTTCGAGAGCTCAAAAGCCCACATTTTCGCCCCTGCTGCCCACACACACGCGCGCGCGCACGAGCGTGGTGGCGGTTTTATGGCGCCACCAGTCAGTGTGCGCCTACGGAAAGTCCTCCGCGTTTCGATCCGGTTTCACGCAACCGGCGGAGGAGGAGGATTGGTCTGCTCTACTAGAACCGGGCATGTTGCGTATGTTTTGGATATCGGATGTTCGGAGCATGATGAGAGAGGGAGTACACGTATGTCGTTAAATCACTCTTGGCAAAAGGCCCATATACAGTAGCTTGTTTTATGGGTGTGCTTAGACAGAGTGGACACATAGAGAGACGACAGCAGCATAACATGTGCAGGGTTTGTGACGTTTTAATAGCTCGTACCACCACCAAACCAAAGTGCAACTGTGTTTCCCGATGCACCCTTCTGTCGGGTTGAGTTTCTCTCTAGCACCGTTAAAATGTACAGTTTTAATGTTGGTACATAATTCTTTCTTCAGCTGCCAACCTGTCTTAAATTTCACCCATTCCAAGCTCCTTCTTCTCTGTTTAAATAATTGAAAAATATCATTAGCGCAGATCGCACGATCTGATCTTTGGAGCACTCAGAGGCAACACACCATCCAGGGGTGTGTCAAAGGTGAAATTATGTTATCACGACCACCACCACCTTCACCACGTGTGTGGTTCTTCGAATGTCGGCTCTCTTTTTACATTCACGAACCTTCCATATCTCATTGCAAAAGCTCGTGAACACAATAAGTCATTCGGTATTGTAATGGAATTGGGGAACGGAAGAACTACCCTCATGATCCCATTATTTGTTTCACACCATTTACGGGTGTCCGAGAGAGTGCTTGATTTACACCAGAGGCTGCCGGTAATATACACGGAGTAGATGGTGTAAATTTTCACGCACACGCAATATTTCTTGCCGATCGATAATGATTATTTGTGTTCGATAATATGCATCGAAGTGTGTCTCTCATTAAGCCGATCACGACCCAATAGGGTTGGGGGGGAGGGGGGGGGGGGGGTTGGGAAGCACAGAAATAACTTTGTCAGGCACAAGCAGAACCTAAGAAGAATAAAATGCAACAAAAGAAGCTTACCCTTTCCCACCGTAAGTAAGCAAAGAAGTACAATCATAATGAAAATACTCTTCACGATCTCCTCTCTCGTGTATGCTAAACACAGATTGCATCCTTCGTTAAGTGAATCGACGTACCTCTTTGCAGTTGGACCTGCAACTATCCACCGGGGTCCGTTGACGAACAGGTTTTCCTTGACCATCGCCATCCGTGGGCATTCCGCGTGTTCAAGTACCCCTCTCTCGGCGTACGCACACCAACACACCGTTCTTCTGTTGCGCGTTGGTTGCATCAGAGTGGCGCCCTCGCTGCACCCAAGCCAAGATCGTAAAATGTAAGCCAGGAGCCTTGGCATTTCTCCCCGAAATGGGATTGCTGTGCAGAAGAGGGCACAAGGAGAGAGGTTGGGAAAAATGATTTGAATAAAAATAAAACTGATAATGTAAAGCCCTCTATGAAGTACCTTTACAAGTCTGCAGCTAAATATGCAAAAAAAAAATATTTTAAGTATACAGTTAACATCAATTTAGAAAGAAAAAAATTAATAAAAAATAAAAATGAAAGTGTAAGAGAATGTAAGAAAGAAATAACATAACATACAAACGAGAAACTATTGAGAAAAACAAGAACAAATGAAAGTTGAAGAGTAATATGGAAACTTGAAACATTAACATTTTTAAAAAACATAATAAGACAAACAATACACAATGACGAACGAAAAAATCACTCAAAAGACAAAACAAAAACATGATAAAACAACACAAAACAAAAGATGATACAAATTAAAAATAACACCAACAAAGACAAAGTAGAAGAGAAAAAAGTAAAACTTAATCAGCGAACACAAAACAATCTCAAAGGGGAAAACAACAAGACAAACCAACCCATCGGACAAGTGCAAATATAGAACACAGACAAACTGGACTAACGAATGACCCATCGGAACGAAACAACGCGCATTTCTTTCAAGTGGGAAAGACAGAATTAGGAGCCAATTTGTTTTAAATAATTAGTTAAATAAAGGCATTACTTCATTTTTGCCAAATGCGCATAAGTCGCACACGAGTACGTTTTTTTTTAACATTCTTAGCCAATTAGGATTGTTCTTGTGGGGGAAAAAATGGGGGGCACATGTTTTATAGCTTAAACTTTAAGCACTTGTTTTCTCTTTCTCTAATTGCGATTACAAAGCGGAAAGGATACACGAGTTCCCCTTTTTTCTCCTTCTACACTTTTCTCCGGACACTCGGTTCTCCTTTAAGTGTAATTTGCGTTTAATTTTGCTTGGCTTCTCTAGAGGTAAACACGTTGTATATTAGAGATATAATTTTGTTTCTGGAACTCTCTCTGCGTTAGTCAAGCTTTCCTCTTGTAAAGGGGGACACGACCTGGAGTATAATTTTGCAAACAGCAGCCCCTAAACACGACATCGATTTTCCACGAAACCACACAACACAGCAAGCAACCACCGAATAGAGCCACCACCGCACCCATCCCCAGCCCCTTGCTTCGGATACAACATTTTGCTTTTCAACCTCCTTTCCCCCCTTTCGGGGAAGGAAAATCGGGCGAAATAATTCAAACACACAAGAGCGGGTTTTTTGTTTGTTTTCTCTTTTTTTCTTGTTCGTTTTTTGTTTTCGTGTGAATGGTAATTATTAGAGGAGAGGTATTAATTTTCTTTTCCACTTTCTTCTGCGTTTGTTGGTTCGATTTATAATAAGCGCTGCTCTTTGCTGATGTTTTTTTCCCCTGCCCTCGAAAAGACTCCCCCTACACACTACACACTGCGCTGCTGCTCCCCCATGTTTCTTCCGAAGTCCCACAGATTAAAGAACACAAAGGAGAGCCGGGGGAGAGCGGGTTCTTAATTTAAAAAAAGAAAAAATCATATTACTGGTACATGTAAAAAACACACACACGCACTCTCCGCATTTGTTTCTCTCTCAGCGTAAACGGAAGGGTAAAAAATACAAATTCTGGAATGGAACAGTAACAGTTTTTCTTCTTTTCAAGAGACCGTGGATATGACACACACACACACATACAGAACAGTGTGGGCGCGCATAAATGGGGGATGGCCGCAGTGTGTATGAGATGGTTAGAATGTAGGTGGAGTGAGGGGAAGAGAGCGCATTAATTCAAAACGTGTAGGATACACGCCCGCACACACACACACGACTCGATGATGTTTTCTGTGTTTTGTCACTCTCCTCTAAATTTCATACGCAATTAGATTCGCGTTCACGCACGACCACAAAGCACACAACACGCTTGAACACGGCGTGGCACGGGTCTGTGTTGCGCATCAGAGGAAGAAAAAGCTTCTCAGTGGGAGAGATTTGTTGGCATTAGAATACTGAACACTCCTTTGTGTTTTGCAAGCAATGTGCGTAACACAGTGTGTGCGTGGAAAAACAGTTTACGGCGAAATGGGGGAAAACGACGCTCCCTACGCCGGAAAATGGAATTAACATCCCTGCCTTAAAAACTAGGACATAACACCACCTCTCTCTCTCTCTCGCTCTCCTTTAAGGATTTGGAGCTCACACTGAATGCAACACGCGATCTTTTTTTTAATAAATACAATTGTCTTTCTCACATCACACACACACGTGCATCTTCTTCTGTGTGATTCTGATGTAAATGCTTGCGATTTTGTTTGTTTCCCTTGATCCTTTTCACTTAAGCTTTCTCATCTATGATGGACAAACACACACACACCACCTACCGATGTCCAAGGACAACGTTGGATTGTGTGGGATGGAGTTTTGTGTCAAAATAGTGTGTGTTGTGTGGACACTGATCTGATCTTCAACTGGATCTTTAAAATACACCGTGTGGTTTTGCTCTTAAATCCTCTCCATTTTGTGTTGGCGGAGGTTTGTTTAAGTGTATTTTGTTGCGTGTATAACGTGTGTGTGTGTGTGTGTGTGTGTGTGTGCGTTTGTGTTCGTTTCGTATGATGGTGGCGGTGACGATGAATAAATGGTGAGAATCTTCCGAAGAAGAGTAGCGCGAAACACAGAGCCAAAAGGGGATGATGATAAAGGGGGTGTGTGTAGCACGTATTACAATATAACAATGAAGAACGGTTAGGGACAATTAGGTTTTGTTTTTTTTTTTCAGTGGAACCAACACGGCCCACAAAAAAGCGCCTATATTTGTTTCTCTGTCTCCGGGAAGGAAGTGCGTTTTTTGTTGCTTTTTGAAAACCGTTGCAGCTTTCTGTCCTCCGTTTTAGTGCTGCTGCTGCTACTGCTTGCGTACAGAGAACAAAGCAGGAGGGAGGGACACACACACACAACAAGTGACAGTTGTATAGAAGAACGAGGGAGTGTTGTCGCGCTGGTTTTGATGAATGAATGGGACAGTGGAAGAAAGCGAGTGGTTCCGGGGAGAGGGAGACGGGGGTGCTGCTGCTGCTGCTGCTGCTGCTGTGGGGGATGGTGATGACTTTCACAGGGCTCGCGGCGGCGCGCACGCAAAACGATACACCCAAGCACAGACACCAAAAGCTGCTTAGTTCTCGTCAACCTCAGCCTCCTGCTCCTCGTCGAACTCGGCGTCCTCGTCGGCGGTCGCCTCCTGGTACTGCTGGTACTCCGACACCAGATCGTTCATGTTGCTCTCCGCCTCGGTGAACTCCATCTCATCCATACCCTCGCCCGTGTACCAATGCAAGAAAGCCTTGCGGCGGAACATAGCGGTGAACTGCTCCGAGATGCGCTTGAACAGCTCCTGGATGGCGGTCGAGTTGCCGATGAAGGTGGCCGACATCTTCAGTCCTCGCGGCGGAATATCACAGACGGCGGTCTTGACGTTGTTCGGGATCCACTCGACGAAGTAGCTGCTGTTCTTGTTCTGGATGTTCAGCATCTGCTCGTCCACCTCCTTCATCGACATGCGGCCGCGGAACACGGCTGCCACCGTCAGGTAGCGACCATGTCGTGGATCACAGGCCGCCATCATGTTCTTCGCGTCGAACATCTGTTGCGTCAGCTCCGGCACGGTCAGCGCGCGGTACTGTTGCGAGCCGCGCGACGTCAGCGGCGCGAAACCGGGCATGAAGAAGTGGAGACGCGGGAACGGCACCATGTTGACCGCCAGCTTGCGCAGATCGGCGTTCAGCTGACCCGGGAACCGCAGGCAGGTGGTGACGCCGGACATCGTCAGCGAGACGAGATGGTTCAGATCGCCGTACGTCGGTGTGGTCAGCTTCAGCGTGCGGAAGCAGATGTCGTAGAGAGCTTCATTGTCGATACAGTACGTCTCGTCGGTGTTTTCGACCAGCTGGTGCACGGAGAGGGTAGCGTTGTACGGTTCGACCACGGTGTCCGACACCTTCGGCGACGGCACGACCGAGTATGTGTTCATGATGCGGTCCGGGTACTCCTCGCGGATTTTCGAGATCAGCAGTGTGCCCATGCCGGAGCCGGTACCGCCACCGAGCGAGTGGGTCAGCTGGAAGCCCTGCAGGCAGTCGCAGGATTCGGCCTCCTTGCGCACCACGTCGAGCACGGAGTCGACCAGCTCGGCACCCTCGGTGTAGTGGCCCTTGGCCCAGTTGTTACCGGCGCCCGACTGTCCGAACACGAAGTTGTCCGGGCGGAAGATCTGTCCGAATGGGCCGGAGCGGACCGAGTCCATGGTACCGGGCTCGAGATCGACCAGCACGGCACGCGGCACGTACTTGCCACCGGACGCCTCATTGTAGTACACGTTGATGCGCTCTAGCTGCAGATCTGAGTCGCCGTGGTATCCACCGGTCGCATCGATACCGTGCTCATCGGAGATAATTTCCCAGAACTGTACAGAGAGAAAGAGACGCAAAGAAAGGGAAGAAGATAGGTTAATAATTGGGACACATTTGAAGAGTTTGGAAATGGTAGCAGTACTTTTGAGCATGGAAATGTCGAAGAAGGAGGAGTGAAGGTAATAAGATAGGCGACCGTAATGCCTTTTTCGCTCAATGACTCATCCAATGTTACACGCTTACGACACACTCGTTCGTCAGGACAACTTCAGTGACAGGATGAGTCATACCATTATGTATCAGGAAGTATACAACCCCTCAATCCCTCTTGATTTATTATGTACCTCATGCACCGGATAGTAATTAATTTCCCCTCTTCTCTTGCATATTCTTCCTCTTTCGGGCAGTCACCATGTGCTTAAAAGGACGTTGGTTCTTTGTGTTCATCGAGGGCAAAAGTATTAAAATTCGTTGAAACATAATAGCCCCAAAAACGCGTCCTTTCCACCCATCGTCTGGTGAATATTTCATCATCCAACGGCGCGCGATGGAGACGGCGAGACTGTTGCTTGTGGCGACAGAGGCCAATCGCAGGAAGTGGTCAACATTGGAGGTACAGAGGAGCATGTAAAAAGCCTTCCAAATGTCCTGTTGTGTGGGTGTTGGTAAGTGTTCGTCCGTGTGGTAGGTAATCAAATCACCAAAAGTAGGACGTAAAGCAGAGTGTATGACGCAGAGCACCGTGTGGCGTCGTGCACGAAGGTTGGATCAATATTCTCTCTTTTTGTGTGTTTCACTCTTCTCTCCAAGTTGAATTAGCGCATTTTGAGGCCCAATCTGAGATTCAAATCGAACACCATACACGTCACAGAGAGCACAGGACGAGAATTTTGGAGAGAACTTCTAAATGGCGCATGCTCCACCATAGAAAGGACGCCCGTTTTACCACGCACCGAATGTATGGTGGCCGTGAAGGGGGGTTTTGTTGGAAGAGATTCAGGACGATGAACTTTCCCCATTTCCATCCTCTCCTGAGGTCACCCCTACTCCACCACAACCAAAGGTGGTCACAAAACGAGAGTGAGTCATCGTGTGTCTCGAGGACTTTTCCACTGACCATTTTCGAGCAGCGACATTCTGTCGCAAGGTTCTTATTCAAGTGTGCGTGTGTGTGAAGAGGGGGTAAAATACTCTTGGTAGTCGTATTTGCAACCCTTTCTGGGGGTCTGTGATTCCTTTTGCTACCAGTAAGAAATCTAGCACACTGGATTTGCTATTAGAAAAAGCTAATTAAGGCCCCTGCGTGTCGTGAGCAAAGAGTATTCACCTTTGGGTCCTTTATTCAACTCAGGGCGATTTAGACACCTCACCAACTACCCTCTCTGTTAGTAATGACCGTATTAAGTACCCATTAGTGACCACAATACCACGCGAGACGTCTTCCTCTTTCTGCGATACAAAAAGGCAAGGAATGATAGAATCATAAAACATTCGATCGGTGAAGGAAACGGGTGATACGAAGACGACCTCCCACTTCTCTCTCTCTCTCTCTCTCTCTCTCTCTTTCGCCATGTGTTACTGACTCCCACCGAAGGTTTGTGTGCTGTAACAAGATAGCCTCAATTCAAGAATGGGTCTTCTGATAAATATCGAAAGAAATACAACACCCCTTACTTAACAATAAATACCAGAGGGTTGTGCGGGTTTTTCCCTCTATACAGACAGGAGAGGGTCGTCCGTCGCGACTGTTGTGGCAACTGATTCGCCTGCGCTCACCATGGCAGCAAATTATACGGACTCTTTGCTGCTTTCCTTCTTTTTGTATGTGTACTTCAAGATTATGCTATTTCCTTTCAAAAGCAAAAAAACGACGGCCACAAAACAACAGGAAGACCTCACACAAGCTACGAGCCGTTGGGAAATACAACAGCTGCGGTGGTATGCAACTTTTTCGACATTTGGAGGAACTGCGAAACGGATATGTGTGCCTTTTTTGTTTAAAAAGTTGGAGTATATTATTCCGTTCTCATAACATTGAAATTGACTGAAAAGAGCAGAAAAAGGCACTATATTTTATTTATTTATGGCCAAAAGCCCGCTCCACGTTTTAACCTCGCACCCCACCACTACGTTTTTGGAGGGCGGAGGTCTTTTTAAAAAGTAAATATGAGAATTTGGGTACAATTTTTTAAATTTATTTTTCACCCTTATCCTCCCCCCTCTTTGCTATCTTTTTAATGGCACAATGAGCGAGGCTTTCAAATGTAGCGAGATATTCGCCTGCAAAAAGACCCCAACAGAGGGATGGTGTGTTGGCACACAGGAGGCACGAGACGAGAGGCGTCTCGGTCGGTCGGATGTCCATAAATGGAGAAAAAATGTGTTCCCACCGTAAAAGCGCACGCCACACACACAAACACATTCTCCGGCGCGCACTCAAGCAAAACGCCCCACGGCGTCTCTCTCTACATACTATGTTAGTCCAAAATTTGCATATAACACACAAACAAATACAAAACAAACGAGCGCTGACGTGGCGTTTGGTGCAGAAGTGTGGCGCGCGGGACTCGACTGTTTGCCGTTTATGGAGAAGCAACTTCCGAGCTTCGAGTTGAGTGAGCGCAACCACACGCTCAACACAGATTTGACTCATATACTGTGATAGAAAAGATTAAGTTTATGTCAGGGTTATTTTGTGCGTTTTTTTGCCTCTCCAAATCCCACTTTACTCACTTTCCCAACATTATCGCACATTTTTACTTCGCATCACGGCATTCTAACGAGCCAATATACACAGACAGACTTCCCTGTATGATGATGATGTTACTCGACTGGAGAAGTGTGTGGATGGAGAGGTGGAACCGATCTACCACCACAGTGCCTTCTTTCTCGCGATGATGTCATCTACGGAACGCGATAATTTAGCAGACCCCTCCTCTCCTCCTCCCGTTTACGACACAACCGGTCCTACTACCACCAAGCCTGCTTGTCAACTCAATTGTGCGTTTGAGGCGAGCGCAAATGGAATGTGCATACGCGTCCGACTGACAACACGCGTGCGGGTGTGGGGAGAGTTGTCGGTGATCGTTATCAATATGACAACATTGCACCACCCTCTCCTCTTCATAAAAAAAAAAATACTGAACTGTTTATTTGTGTGCCAGCAAAATCTAGAACACACCAACCAAAAAAAAAGGCCCGACCAACACACATACAATCACAAGCTCTCGTAGAGGCTCTCTGCGACAATGTAGTGATCATGAACAGTCGCTGAGGCAAAAAGATGACCCTCTGAAGGCATGACCTAAGCACAGCAAGAAAATAGAAATGATTGAGAGAGATTGTCATGTGCCGGGGTCTAGTGTCTCACGTCCACCCCCAGCCGCCGCTTAGCATATTACGCCACAACGCAATGCGCACGCAATTAAGGAGAATAAAAACGACTGTGTGTGATGTCACCACAGTTTCTTACTTGATATTCTCACTATTACACCATCAACCACAACTCGTGTGTATTTAAATGATGATTGAAAGTATTTTGCAATGATTTTTATGTGTTTTAAGTTACAAATCTTGATAAACTGTACACGCTGAGCGTATTTCTATATTTAAATTAACCTTCACGAAGCAAACGTTGAGCGCAAATTACTCACTTTTCCACCTTCTGCTGCCGATAATGAAAAGAGAATTTAAAGCAGCAAAAACGACGTCCAACACCTTGATAAGGCGATGATGAGTTCCAGTGGTTGTAACACGCTCACACGAATAGGCTGTGCAGGTTCTCTCGTAAATCACAAAAATAAACACACGGACGGCAGCCACACAACCCAAGTGAGGGCGCGCGCGATAAGGTGCGCTTTTTTTAAAGGTAGATTTTGCAGGCCTTTTCACACCTCGGCAACAAAATTAGCAAAGGTTAGGCAGCAGCAGCACCAGCAGCGGGTTCCTTTTTTGATGCATGTGCATGCTGTTTTTATCGTTAACAGTAAAATCAGATAACGCGACTCTAGTTTGTTCGTCTACTTAATTATAAGATAATCGCACATTGTTGGTGCAAATGGAAGTTGGCGACAACGAGAAATGTCACTCGAAAAAGAGAAAAGCAACTCTAGAATCATCTTCCAAGAGCGAAAGAGGGTGAAGGACTGAGTTTTGATTAATTGGAAGATATCGTCGTCATCATTTCGCTCGATCAATATCAAAAGATAGTGACCGAAGACTGCCTTCCCTCTCTCTCCGTCGAATTTGTCACTTTCGGTATTAAGTTGGATGTGATTTTCATTGGATTTCTCCTCATTCATTGTGATGATGATGATAAATGTCGCTCAATTATACGTTTTTTTTCGGCAATTGCTACAGCAAAGACGAAAAATGGAAGAAATTCCAATGAAAACACCAAAATCATGCACCGACGTTCTTTTTCCTTCCTTTCTCGCTTGCTTTGGGTTCGTCGCACACTTGAGGGGCTTTCCAATTTTTTGAGTCATTCACCACAACAACAATGTGGTTATGGTGGGACGCATATTTACACAAAAACCCCTCCACAATTTCCTTTCGGAATAAATTTATGGCACGCGGGAAGTGTGTGACCTAGGTGAAAAACACTTATTTACTTGGAAAGGGTGCCCCCTCATACATCACTGACACATCCGAAAAGCCCAACCCAAAACAGTGCTCCAAAGAGTGGCGTAGATAGGTGTGTATCGGGGCTCATCAAGATGAAGATACCGTGCGCACCTGTCACTTTACCCATTTCCCGTGTGTCGGGAGCATTTCAGAAAATGCATATGAACAGGCCCTTCCCTTTCTCCTTGATGCAATCTTTTGCTCTGTGTGCGCTCATACACATATGCGCGGCCATTACTGAGAGAGAAAAAGAAGATCCCGTCCTCAAATCTGAAATACAAACTTCAGTTTCTGTTGAGGAAGAAGATGATGCTTTCCATTTCCCACACAATCGGTCACCTGACCCCGCGCCGGTATGCTAACGTCATCATACACCACTTGGCCGTTTCGTGTCAAATTAACTGCCGAGCAGAGAAAATAGGTCTATGTTTATCATCAACCACTACACTTCACGTCGCAGCCCCTCTCTCTCTTTGCTCTAGGGTGAAAGCCATCGGGCGGACGCATAAAAGCCGATTGCATTTCCAAAAGGAAAGACGTCATCATATCCCCGTCCATCACGGAACGGAAAGGAGATGGAATGCTGACAACTACAAGAGGAGGCATTTTTCCTCTTCCCATGACCCCTCCTCTCGTTATGGAGTTTTGGTGGCCAGCGGCGGGTTGCATTTATCGCTCAAAAATAGTTTTCAACAAGCGCTGCTCCCCACAACACCAGATACGGATGAAGGAGTTCTCCCTCTACACACTTCGACGCCACTTTCGGAATCAATTAAGGGTTAAACACACTAATAATTTTCCAACTAGATTTGATTGCACAGCCCAAACCATCTATTTCTCCTCATCTGCTGCGCACTTGTGCCTCCACTCTAATGCACGCGTGTGGCACACAGCAACAGAAGAAACAAATCTTCCTCTCCAATTGACCGTGCGCTGGCCGCGGGCCCTCTCCACATCTGATATAGGATTGGGCGGAGGAATATAGGAGAAGGAGAAGAAAATGCACTTCCCATTAAATTGGAATTTCAAATGATTCAAGCAACGCACACACACGCCTCACTTGTCGGATGCACGAGGCACCAATCAAGGCAATTAGCTAATAATCGCTTCTTATTGCAGCTTATCCTCCTCGCTTGGAACGAAACTTTCGAAATTTTCGCCGCCCTTCAAAATAGGCTTGGTGGTGCATCAATGTTTTGGTTATTTACTTTTCCCAAACAATCTCCTTTTTCAAAGAAATATTTGATCGAAAAAAGCCATTTCACTCGGTAGTTGCACCTCAGGCCCCACCGCACATCACACGTGGTATGAGGAGACAAATGGTTCAGCGGAAATTCTTTCTCTAATTGCCAACTCATGTCTTCGAGGGGAGAACACAACAGTGTGTGTGTGTGTGTTCGTGTGTGCTGTGTATATATAATTGAGAAAAGAAATTATTCATGCTGCCCGCCACTTTGCGCCACCCAAAGGGCAAACCGGAAACGGATCTAATTAAGAGCAAAAGAGGTAAGGAGAGTATTAGAGGAATACACACACACACACCTTTCTCTTTACACTCTGGAGCTGCAACGATTTGAGACGGTAAGGCTGCCGCGCCGATTACTTCTTCCAGGTGAAATATCGTTTCCGTAGAGAACACAGGAAAGAATCAAACAAGCGTGACATCGTGCGCGCGTTGGAACAACCTCCCGTTAGAGGAAAAGACGATTTTTTTTGGGTTTCTTATTCGATTTTTTTTTTCATATGGCACTACTCCCCGCCATAAATCGAACAACAGTTACGAAAGCCCAATTAAACCTCTGGAGGTGGAGCGGTTGTTAATACCATATCAGCCACACATAAAACATTATAAAAAGAACAAACAAACCGACAGAAGAGAGACGTGTGTGTTGTTGTGAAAAATATTGTACAGCATGAAGGTTCATAATTCATAGCTTGTCCATTGCTTTTTTTTTCGAGCAGCGGATGTAACATGGCAACGCCGATGCGCTTCATGCACACACATACATCAAAGAAGAGGTGTGGTGGTGTGGTTCTGTGTCTTACTGGGAACTTTTTCTAATCTAAGTCAAACAGCAACGAACGTTCACTGTCGGTGAACTGACGCCAACACTCCCTCAATGTATCGTCGTGGTGTTTGAAGGGGTTAATCGGGATCTATAATAGTTTTCTGGTTTTTTGTGAGGTCTCTTTTATTCCTGCACGCTTCAATAATTTTCCATAATCCGTTCTCATTCCCCTCTTTTATGCTGAAAAGAGTGAAGTGTTCAAAAGACAAAAAAGGAATAGGAATCAATTTGTTCTAAACTATGTTGAGACGATAGTCTTCAGCTTGAGCCCCCTATTCGGGAAGAAACCCATATTCAGGGGATAGAGAGCTCATTTAGGGGAAGCAATAGAAAGCATAAGAAATATGAAGAAAATACGTTTTGACCATTATCACACATCGGGCACAACAAAATCAGAAATATTCAATTGCTTCTTCCTGTTGTTGGTCGCCGAATTCGAATGGTGAATGATGACTCACAACATTATGGTAAAGACGCGAGTGTTGTGTTGGATCAATAATAATAGAAATATTTGTTTACTCAGCATACACAAATGTGATTCATGAACACGGCTTCCCTTCTTGATTTCACCCTGATTACATGTTTCACCATAAAGTAAAAGAGACACACCCTGCTGTCCCCTGCTATGGCAACGCAACGAGACACAATGTTTTGGACAATAAAAAGCAGTGAAATACCTGTGTGTTACACAGTCGCCAACAAAACGTATTCATACATACAAAACATGACAGCTTCAATATGTCAACTGATCGCGTTCGATGTGTGGCGACTTCCACCGCTCAAAAACAAGAGAGTGCAATAATATTCGAACCAGTTTCCTTATCCATATGCTGCCGCTTGCTTGTTTTAAGACTTTGGTAAAACTTTCTCCCAAGTAAGGGATATACAACTTATTGTATTTTTTTTCGCCATCTTTCGGGACAGCGTTTTCAATAGTTCAATTGGGCGAAGCGGGAAACAAGAGACATGTTATGTTGTACATGTTCCCCCCATCCCCATCATCGATTTATGCCAAAAGCTGAAATGCGATGACAACGATGAATTGCACGCCTTTTTCGATCTCGATCCACCATCCCCATGTTGTTTGTCGTCTTCGTGGTGGTGCTTTTGATTTACTTTCACCTCACAGAGAGGAGGAGAGTAGATCATTCATCCATGACGTGATTTCTTCAAATAATTGATAGGCGGAACAGCACATACGCTGGCTGTGCCTTTCTTTCTGTGTGTGTGAGCAATTTATAAAATAAAAGATTATAGAGAAGCTGTAAAAAAGGAAATTAATGCATCCGTTACGGGGGAATAATCATTTAGCAATGTAATCTCCTTCCTTCTCACTCTTACCATGAAAGATTTATGTTGAATATATTTCAATCATATTTACCCACGTACAAGTACACTCTCTTCACAATTGAATTTTGCATACCCAATCATCATCCACATGCTACTTGAGTGCCTGAAAATCTCAATCATCAGTTGCGAATTCCAAGACGTTCCCTCCTCTTCCGTTTTGCTGCACTTGCAGTCTTCGTTTTTTTGTTCCGCACACTGTTGCCAAGGAGAAAGGGGCCTCTTCCATCCAATAAATATTGGCTTTTTCTTACATCAAGGGCCACCACCACACCACAAATGGGGCAAGGAGGGAAAGATTATTGAACATAAGAAAGAATTCCACTAACCACAGAGGAGCACGCCACAGCGGCCAAGGGCTCATGCTTCGTTGAGTGAGATAATCGGTTTATTTAAAAAGCAATATTCATCCTGCCTTTTTGCATCCCCTCGTGCCATGCCTCGCAAGGAGTGTGTTTCCTGTTGTGGATTTTTGCATCTTCTCTTCTCTTTTTGTGCCGCTTCGATAACTGCTGCGCTATTCAGCACTCAGACTTGTATAACACGCTTTGTGAGTAATTTTGCAACATTTCGCAGACACTTGGATTAAGTGAAGAGATGGAGACGGAGAGGAGAGGTTCAATGGCAGACAAACCAGTCCCGAACATGTTGAAGATTCAAGCATGCTCTTGTTGGCCATCATCATCACCATCATTCCCCAAACCGTTTTGTGCACCCCGATACAATATCACGTGTGTGAGAGCATATGAATCAAACCCTTTCTTAAACGCGAAAAGGCGATTTCAGAGCACATGCGCACATGCCGTGCACTGGCCCCTCGTGCAAAAAGCCGGTAAAACATGCGCACTACGTAGAAGGTAACGCACACACACACACTCCCGAGCCGGCATGGCATTTGCAGACAGACGATGAAATGTTTCTTCTTATCGACGATATAATTTGAGTTATTTTTCGTGTCTTCCAGAGAGAGAGAGAGAAGAACAAGGTGAAAAATATTGCAGTAATTTATATTGCGTCTGTAGGGGACATCTCATCCGCACAATTTGTTTGACGCAGGTTGATGACGTTTTAGTGGCCTACACCGTGAATTTCGGGGATTTTCCAATTGGGATTCTTACTCGCTTTCACTCTAATGGGAAAAATAAGAGGAGGTTATTTGTAATACAATGACGTACGTACACATATCTGAAACATGCTTTTCTACAAATTTTTAGGGATCGTCGCAGGTGCTTCTCTCCCCTCCTTCGTGGGGAAAAAGAAGAGCAAATGTTTAGAAAAAAAGCTGTTAAAAATGTGCGCGCTTGTTGCTCTATTTTGATCGCTTACTCAAGCAAACAGTCCCATGAAAAAGACGCCCGCGGATCCAACATCTGAAACACCGAAAAGAGAAGGTAAACGAAGCGTCATGGGACACCACCACGCCACATTGCTGCTGGTGCCGCACGAAAAAGGTGTTTGTTGGATGGCAAGTACCCACACCAGCACCTTCCAAAACGGTGTGTGATGTTTGTGTTCCCATTCCCACGGAAAATTCAGAAAAGCAAAACATAGGTTTGAAGGTACCCCCGAGGGGTGTGTATGGGTAAAAATCGTGCCAAATCAAACTCTACTTAGCCACATTTCAATGCTTTTAATGTACCGGCGGAGTGTGAAAAGAGAAACTCCTCTGATGATGTCCCAGAAAGTTCACATCTCCCATCTGGCTTTTGGAGTTATTCTTCCCTTGGAGGTGGATTAGAGAGGCCTAACACTCTGAGGGAGAGACCCCGACATCGGAATATTTAAAAACGAAGGTTCCCATCACCGCCTCCCGTTAACAAGAAAAAGCGCTGGTTGGAAAAGCACATCCAATAACGAGATCAACAAAATGGAAAACCCGGTTCAGAGCACTGGCGCCGAAGAAAAATAGGTGATCTCTCTAAGGGTGGAAGGTTAGGGTCAGATATTTCTTCACTGGTTGGGAAAAATTTCCCGCTAGCTTAACTTAAGAGGAGACCTTTTTATTCTCCCACATCAAATGGAAATGATAAAGAGTGAAGATTAGGTGCAGGAGCGAGGCCCGTTCGCTTAGCGAGATGATACGAAGAAAGTCATCACCATCATCAGGAAAAACCTCTTTCTCTTAAGCTTTCAGCTGAAGCGCAGTGATGACAGAGAGGTCAGGCTCGTGTCGGGAAGGAAAAAGAAGTTGATGGACCCCACCAATTCACCAGGGGTCCATTCAAAAATGGGTGGAGGAGATTATGGTCAGTCCACATCACCACCAACACACTCCATAACATTCCAAAGCCTTTCATGCACTCTTTGCAGAGAAGTCACAATATCCCGTGGGGCATGTACACCATTTTATTATGGCTCCGACCAACGGGATTAAGCGGATTTGAGTTCTCTTTGCAAGAGACGCCATGAACAAAGTTTGCTCTGTTTCGAAGTTGACGGTCCATATACAACAAGTTCCTACTACACACAGATGGTCATCTATTTCCAAGGCGCACTCAACAACATGGAGCTAGAATTCCAATTTCACATCATCATCACAATTCTCCTTTGCTTATTCTCTGTTTTCTTATTCCATTCTAAGACCGCAAGCGGAACAGAATTAGACACACGACAGCTGGACAGGCCAACACAGATCGTTTTGTACATTACCTACACATTTGCTGCTCCTTACCCCATTACCAACATCCGGGGTCGAAGACACACGCAGGTCTTGAAACTCTTCAGAATGGGCCTCTCTGTAAGCCGTCGCCCGTCATCATAATGCCGATGACGTTCAAGATGTTCAACCCGTCCAAAGACTCACTCTGCTGCGTTGCATTGAAGCAGAAGAACGGCTAGAAGATCCAAACTGCACACAGCAAAGCAACCACACACACACCTCACGAAAAAAGGGTTAAGAGAAGATGGAAGTCTGAGAGCGCCGTTCGTCCAAAACGAACAAAAAGAAAGAAGCATGTCAGACCACGCGCGCGCCTGCAGGTTGGGGAGTTGAGAGAAAGTACAGTTATATTACCCCCTTTAGGATCGCGCGCCTTCCATCAACCGTTCTTCCCACCCGTGTGTCCCACGGAACGAACATGGGGCCAATGAAACGTGGCGGCTGCGGCGGCAGCTGCTTTTACGCCAGAAAAGACGACGACGTGGCGCGCAGCAGCAGTGCTGCCGGCTTTGCGCGTTCTTCTTGCGCACACGTCGGGAATGAGGAATCGCTACACGCCTCACTGGCTAACTAGCCTGCGCGCCATCCGCCCTTTTCTTCCCTCCCCGCGGGTTTGGGAGAGAGAGAATTGGACAGAGATTTTGCGCCACACACACACATTTGCTACAAGCGCGGAAAAACGGGATCCACGCCACAGTGTGCGCCCCTTTCGAAAAACGACATTCCAGAGGTGGGGCTGCTCCCGGTTAAAGAAAAGCAGCCCACACACCCAACCCACTTGCGCGCGTATATGCGCGCAAAAGGGAAGTATGAATGTGGGCTTCCTCTCGCTGGGCACCTCAAACCCTTCTAAAGCCATTTAAAAAAGAAACAAGCTCGTATAGCAAAACGGCCACATTCCATTGTCCCCCGCGGCCGTGGGATGGTGGTGTGGAGGAGGCGTGGGGTGTGGTAGTAGTTGAATGTTAAGGCCACCACCCTCCTTTAAGGTCTACCATTTCTTCCCGCGATCGTGTGTAATTCGTATGCCACATTTGGCCTTCTTCTAATCTTGGGCACGCTGCTTTTCTTCTGGCTTTTTGTTTTATTTCGGAAGCGCGCATGCTGTCTTTTCTTTTGCGCGAATCTCGCTCGCGTGTTCCCTCATTCGTTCATTTGTGCAAATTTTATTTAGCGAAGCGCACGCTCTCTGTGTCTCGCCCTTGCTTTGCTCCCGTTTTGGTAGTTGCAGATTTGCGCAACCGTTCGCATAAAGAAATGTGCGCGAAGATGACGACTTCCCGATTTAGGGCACCGCAAAGAAACGCGGCTTTTTTTCCTGCTTTTCGTTTGCTTGGAGCAAAAATACCTAAAAGTGCAAGAAGAAGCATTAAAAGAAAAGTGTGTTACTTTGGCAAAGACGCGTTTAATTTGAAATGCGCATCATGAATTACCTTCCAGGTAGGTCGTCTTTGCGTGGACTTGGTCTTACTTAATCCCCTGCGCTTCCCTGGGGAGCGCGCATTAATCATTTTCATTCGAATGATCGCATTTTTCGCTGTTCGTGAAGGAATTAAATCCTCTCTCTGAATATGCCGCCCCATTGCCATTGCTTCAAAAGCGTAGCAAATCAGCTCCAATTCGACCGTTTTCACAGTTAGATTTGTGCTTGAACTTGTGCCTAATCGAATTGCGATTTTCATCACTCCGGCCAGCCCCCCTCCACACTCGCCTTCGCCAGTGGCGTGCGTTTTCCGGTCCAAAATTCGAAATGCAGCACACACCGCATGGTTGCTGCTGCGTCTGAAAAACGTGGTGTGATTCGATTTTTCTTCCGCAAGAAGGAATACACACAGTTCACCAAAGCGGCCTCGAAACGTGACCATGCCGACAGTTGAAGGCTAACGGTGATGGTGGTGGTGGTCGTCGTCCACACACACACCACACCTCGATGAGAAATAGAGCAGACGGTCCTAAATCCAAGACCCGTTGGCCAGGCACAGTGAAGTGTGCACCAACGGGAGAAGGTAAAAGAGCCACAGTACCAGGAAGAAAAGCGAGGCCCCCGTGCTTCAAAAACGGATTACGGATTAGAGTTCCCTCTGCTGCGTGGCAGCTAAAATTAGAGAGAATACACCACACGAAGGAAAAAGGTTTACACCTTCTAGGTGCGTGCGGCGTGTGCTGTTGCTGCCTGGATGGAATTAGAACCTTCACACAAACCCCCGATAGAGAATGCGTGTGGTGGTGTGTTTTGTGGGTTTTGATGGTGGTGGAGCTGTGGCTGGCTAGCCAGGGAAAGACACAGCATGATCACAACACAACCCAAGGCGCGTCATCGTCGTGCCGAGGAAGCGCACATAGACCCGTTTCCCAAAGACGGAGGAAAACGTTTCCTCTGACAACGTCAAACCATTAACACCCAACATGGTCGCCGTCTCGCGTCTTCGATTAAAAAAACACAGGCCTTGGGTGTATGCATTTCCTTTTCCAACACGATCAAGATCAACATTCGCCGCCCCACGGAACGTCTAAAAGGAAGAAAACATGCTGCGGCTGACTGCCTGTCGGGGTGATACTTGACAAATTGACACCATTTGGGGAGAACACGGAACACCACGGTCTGCGCGCCTCTTCTTCTGTGTGTTCTTTTGCCTTCTATTTAGAGAAGAAAGTGTTCTTTTCCACTCCCCAGCTGGCTCGTCGTCGTCGTTGGCTTTCCTGCCCTTCTTCTAATTTTAGCTTCGGAAAGCAATCGATTTTCGAATGGAAAATGTTTAATTGCACTCTTTCCCTCTCCCCCATGCTGCTGGCTTGTGTGTTGCCCCACCCGAGACGGAATTAAAAATATCTGTGTCTTTGGTCGTAAAATTTAACGGGAAAAACGGTTACTCCCGCCGAAAACGAGCTGCGAATGGAGCGCAGCCGTCGTCATCGTCGTTGGAGCGATTTTTACGGACACCCCTCCTCGGCGAGGAAGGCTAATTGTTTGGGGGGATTGATGGGGACTGCAGTGGGGGGAGGGAGCAAACACGGAAAAGATCGTGCATTTTTCATTTCATTTAGAGGAGGGGAAGCCAATGTGAAATTTGATCTGAAAACGATCCGAAATTATCTTCTTTCATTGATATACGTTAATTCTCGCTCCTACGCTGCTTCTTGAAAAGACAATTCGATTTTCACATTTTTTGCTTAAATAGCGCCTGTTTTAGTATAATATTCATTTCTACAGCAATTTTCGGTCGAATTTCAACCAACGCCACGGGTGTAACACACCGTAGCGTTACCTTGCGTCACAAATGTAACGCCCGCCGCCGTTGGGCTTCAAAACATATTCCAAAATGACAGTTACAGCAGCGCAGAGAAGGGCGATCACAAGCGTACCATCTGCTGCCGCCGCCGCCGCTTGCTGTGCACAAACACACGCGCCCCGTGTTGATGGTTTGAATTTAACGGAAACTTTTGCGTACAAACGCACACAGAAAGAGGGGAACAAAAAGGTACGCCGCCGTGCGCGCACACGGGCCGACGGCGTTTTAGACGAGGATCGACACACTCATACAACCGTACACACAAAGCGGCGTTGAGAGCGTTATCGGCGAAATGTGTGTAATTGTTTTTTTTTTTACGAAATGTGTAACTCAAAGCCGGTTGATTTAGAGAGAGAGAGCGCGTGGAATTATTTCAAATGACGGTTTATTAACCGAACCAGCCCTTCTGACGGCGGATGACGATGATGGCTGGAATTAGAGATCGGAGCAACCGTTGTCGTACGCACACACTTTCAGTGGACGTAAAAATGTCTGTGTGCGCTCATGTATTTGTAACTAAAAGCCGCCAGAGCTGAGGCTTTGCCTCATTCCAAAAGGAAGGTATTTTGATCCTACCTATTCTGGAAATGTTGTTCAAACATGGCTGACTATCAAATGTGTCTTTCTTGGTTCTTCAATTCCCATTTCATCGTCATGCTAAAATGCTAATTCCCGGCTCCACGATCCGGACTCGATCTTTTAAGAATGATCCCCCACAAACGGGATCCGCCAAGGCAATTCTGAATTAATGATCTCTTTTATTCTTATTTTGCTTGGCGCGTTGGCAAAAGCGGGTTTTTGGTGATTCGTGGTTATTTTTTCTTATTTTCTTCTCATCCAGGGAGTGCGAATCAGACTCTAAATGCGGAGTGTATGTTGCAATATGAGGCAATTTTCTTGTTATTTTATGTTCATTTTTTTGTTTCTACTTGCAATGCGAGAATGGCTTCCAAGTACGTGGAACGATCTCTAATCGCCAGCTTGTTTGCTCTCTCCTTGGCAACACAACCACAAAAAAGCGCCACTAGCTTAGGCTACGCTGTTCATTTTTTTTCAAATTTCAAATTTTAACCGATTCTACCGTGGTATACGCACCCCAGCACGCATACATGTACAAATGCTTCTTTCTATTCCTTTCCTGCTATTGGCCATAGAACTGGCGGCGGCTGGTTTCTGTTCCCCGTTCTCGCTTCCTCTTCCTATTCTCTTCCTTGTGCTTTTTTTTTTGTTCATAGCATATTCAGGGAAGCCTATAGCACTAACACACACACAAACGCGCACATGAATAGATGAAACATACGCCTCTCCTTCATGCCCGCATTATGTGAAAAAAATGTAACCGTTAATGGAGAGCGTGCGGCTTCAAATTCAAATGACTTCAAAGCGTTCAGCAAGTAGAAATTCTTTAAATATTATAATTCCTCTTTCATAAGAATTGTATTCCATGAAAGAAAAGAGTTTCCTCATTTTCCATCGGTCCAACCTAGACAGCCCTCTAAAAAAAAGGGACGCTTGCGCACTCACAACTGCGCCTTCTTGCTTGAACGCTCTCTCCCATCACACCTCAAAAATTCCACCAGTCCTGGGGTGTCCTCTTCAGAGTGCCTCAGCACACACGCCTCAACTTGGCAAGTGCCAACCAGCCAAGAAACAGGCCCCATCTTCTTCTCCGGCGAAAGAAACACCGTAAAACGGAGGCAGCAAACAGCAAAAAGAACACTTTTGCCAAAATGGCCGCTCTGTCTCTCTGTGGGGCGAGAATGAAGCACACACATACACGCCATCTCATCCATCAGGCCATCGGAAGCCTGATCGGTGGAGAAGAACACGGTTGGAAAATTACACGCTTCTGCGGGTTTTCCCCCTGATTCTCCTCCTGTTATTTTCCCCTTGGCTTTCCAACGGCTTTCATTCTGCTGCTCCAACACCAGCCGCGGACTAACAACTCTTTTCTACATCTCTGAACTGCAGGCAGTAGGCTGGGTGTGTGTGTGTGTGCTTTTTTCGTGCAATTCCTGTCTCTTCCCTTCTGCCAGCCCTCCGATGCTCTATCCGGTGTACAAGACAGCCGCAGAGAAACAACAGCAAACAAAAAGGTTAACAAACGCAATGGGGAGAGAGGTGGTGTGGTGGTGTGCAAACCGGAAGTGTTTGATTGAAACACACAGAGCCGGTCGGCGGTATTGGGGAACACGAGAGAAACGGCGGAGGCGGCCACGGCATTAACGTCAGCAGTTTGGCACACTTGTGCCGCATTTCTCCCTCTCTCTCTCTCTGTTACTCTTGTTGCATATTTGCATGATCTCATCACACACCGGGGGAAAAAACTTAGTTTTTTAGCTAAATTTGTAAAAGGTGTGACACACACACACAACAGAAGAGCACCTTTGAGCGATTTGAAGGAAGAAATGCATGTTCTGTCTCTTTCTGACTTGCACCGATTCACCGACGCACACACACGCACGGAGCGGTCCAGAGAAATCGCATCATACAGAAAAAAGAACTTGTCCACACACCGCACAGGGTCACACACTCCTCCTCTCACTCACATCTCCTCATCCGCCAACAGTGCGACCATTTTGTCCAACAAAATCTGTCTTTTCTGTTGCTTCCACGTGCCCACACAATAAGGCCCCGCGAGAAGGAGAGTTCATTAACTTTTCTCACACAAGCCGCGGCATCGAAAACTTTCCCACAAGCCAATTTTCCCACAAGCACGCACACACACACCGCACACTCCACCGCCAATTAAACCCTCTACACGTCCTCCTTCCCAGGGCGCTGCCGCCGACGGCAGTCGCTTCCGGGACATTTTTGCACACACATGCACACACACACTTTTCATCTCATCACCGTCTGCGGCAGACACACACTTACCTTAGCTCCAATCTGGTTTCCGCACTGGCCGGCCTGAATGTGGACGATTTCTCTCATTTTGACGGTGAAGTGTTTTTTTATCGAGGCTTTCGCGAAGAAAATGTGCACTTGGGCGCGCGGGAGGTTCGTTCACCTAAATTCGGGGAACAAACAGCAAGGTTCACACTGAGACAAACACCACACACACGCTCGCTCTGGCTGCTGAGGACAGAAATAGGGAGGACACACGTCTGCTCTGCTCGACGAAGACACACGAAATGAGTTTCTCGGAATCGAAGGTACTGCTTTTTGCTCTGGAACAACGCCCCGTCGTACGCTTTATATTAACGTGCGGTGCGGTTACCCCGCTTTCGCACACCGTTCCACAACACGCAGCGGGCGATGGTGCTCTCGCTCTCACGCACACACACTCACACACGCGTGCGAGAGCGCGCTGACGGTGTGACGTGGTGTGGTGGTGTACGTACGTACGTATGCACACACCTAGAGCCCCCGCCCGTACGCTCAACGTGTAGCCGAATTATCGATTTTTAGCCATTGAAGGAAAGGATTTTTCCATCGTCGGACACGTTTTGTGATTATTTTCAATCTGTTTTTTACACTCACGTCAGTGCTGCCTGATTATAATGGCGATTTGTCAGTGTAAAATGATCGATTTGATTCATTCGGAAGGCGCGTTTGGCTCGAGAGGAAGAAGGGTGCGCACGTGTGCGCTGGTGTGCGTGATGCCTTGCGCTCCGGTACGCAGGCTCGCACGCACACACCGGTACGGCAGTGCCGGCAAAGCCGGTGCGAGTGTATGAGTGAGCTAGTAGAGAGTGAGCATTACAGTTGAGTGCATAGTTGTAGAAACGTTCAACGGGGGGGAAAATAAGAAGTAATGTTTTTTTTTGCGTTCGGGGAGAAAAGGCCAATTTTGTTGATTTATTTTTTTGCTTTCGATATTTATTGTTGGCTTATTTTTAATATTTGTAAGAAGGTTATTCTCATTTTTTTAATAAAATTATTTAATATTGATTTTATACCAGGTGTAGTGAGGTCTTCTAGTTAAGCCTTCAAATTACTTATCTTATCATGTATGTAATAGGTCAGTTAATTGGAATTGGAAATGCATGTCTTTTTTGTTAAATTTATTGAGTTTATTTATTGTGGGATGAATTATTGTAGCAAAACACTGATTTTAAGCAGGACTGAGGTCATCTGTCGTGTTTCACGTTTGAACAAATTTATTAGTTTACAATCAGTTTATGATAAAATGCAATTTTTTCATCGTTTCGGACCAAAAACCGAATCACATCATATGCATCTACAACATCCTTAACATGCCCACAGCCATCGCCGTTCGAGCCCCACCGTGCTGCAGCATAACCGTGGACAGGCCCAACAACAACAAACCAACCTCCGCACAAGCTAAACAGTGGGTTTTTATCCCTCCTTCCCCTCGTCTTGGAATAAGACAGGCCTACACCACTGCTGACGAACTGAGTCTGCGTACCAGACGGCCGAGAGATATGATTTAGGAGATTTAGAGATTCGGCAGCCCTTTTGCTGCTGGAGAGCGAGGGCCCTCAACAAAAACACCCTTAAAACACACACACCCCGTACAGGAGCAAAATCATATTGTACCATCATCCTCCCACGTGGGTGGTGAGAGCGACATCGAGGGAGGGGGTTATGGCCGCCTGGACAAGCGACCAGATATTTGCCTTTTATGGAAACCAGGTCAAAGGATTGCAGGATATTCATGCGCTCATCGACGCCTTCGATTCTCTCCCCCAAGTTCTCTCTCGCTCATATTTTTGCCTTCTCGGGCACATCCATGAGGTCATAGTCGCATAGCCGGTGGTGTCTGGACCTGGGTGGATATACGTAGGCGGCAACTCCGGTTTCTGCGGGGGAGTCCAAAGTGTCCTCTTTCCCTTTTACTCGCAAGCGTAACCGTGCGGACGGTATAGGCCTACACCGCCTCCGACACGCGGAACACGGTGCACGGCCGTGAGTGGGACCGGTTTGCTGTTGTTGTTGTCGTTGTTAGCCACTATGGGCCCCCAGATGGGGCTGCGTGACTAATAAGTCTAATTTGGTCGAATATAGCACCACTGATTGCCATTTTGGAGCTTTTATTTCAACGAACAGTTAATGGCCCATGGTGAAGAAGAAGATAAGATCTTGTTGTTCGGATATTTGGAACAAGAATAGGATCTCCCAAAACATATCCTATCAGCTGATATCAAACGTTGGACGTTGGGTAGGCTGAACATTGAAAGACACTCGGAAGATCTTGCTTCCTGAAGTTTCGCCCCGAAATCCCCATACCAAGGTCTTCATTTCGCTGTTTGTTCTAATTTTGTGAAATCCAACAGAGCCAACACGGTGCAGGCACTCGGTGCAGAGTGCTTTCCATGCCCATGAGGCAAGGTGTACGTGGGCGCAGAATTATATATGCACACACACACCGAGCACAGCACCACCATCCAGCGCGACGGGCCTTGTTTGGCATACGCTGGCAAGAGAGCCAAAGGCAAAAGTCAACCCGCCGCCGCAAACCATTAGTTGGAAAGGCGAAAAAACCACACAAATGAGCCTAATACGACAAAAACGGCAAATCGGAAACGCGCACCCCTCGACGGCCTACGACGGAGACGTCGCGTTCGACCGAGGCCCACGACAATTTCAGTCGGACGGATGACGGTAACGGCAACACAGTCATCCGAGTGACTCAGTCAAGTTGGTCTCGGCTCGGCTGGCGGATCCATAGTGCATAGAGGGATTTGGCTTCTTCGCACCTATTCGATGGACCACGCCATCACATGTGCTGCGTGTGCCGCCGGTGTCGGAATCGATTTATTTTGCTTTGCCCCACGGGTCGCGTAATCACTTTTGAAAAATGACGAATAAATTCATCCCTTCCAATCGGCATTGGAATTGCATTACGGCGCACTGGCTGTCCGAAAAAAGATGATATGTGCAGCTCATTAGTGCGTAAGACCATATGCGGGACCTGCAAACACCGGGGTGCGTGCGTGCGTACTCGATGAAGAAAGGTTAAGGATGCACGGGCAAGCTGCCGCCGATCTGCCGGTGATGGTGATCATTCCAAGTTGGTTGATGATCATTGCTGGATTAAGGGTGATAATATGCTGTCTTTAATGATAAATCATGCATAAACGATTTTTAACAATTGACTTTTAAGTGCATCGATAATGTGATAGACGATTATGACATATAATCAGCGAAATTTTACAATAAAATATTGTTACAGCTTATTTGTATGGCATTATATTTGTATGTGGTTTATTTGCATGCACATTCAAATCTTAAAAATAATTAATTTCGAGTAAAATTAGTGTTTTGAATTTTTAACCTAACAGATGACGTCAACATGTTTAATTATGCCATATTTTAGGAAAAGTTAAAAACTAAGATATGTGTACCAAGTGTGGCTGCAGCATCAATTATGACTATACCCAACACTATTTTCGCTCTAAAACAGTCTATTTGCAGTCCATGTGCTTAAACCACGGATGGATGTTTTATTTCAACTATGAACATTTTAAAACATTTGTGCTTCATTAGTTCCATGCTGGTTACTTCCGTTTGTTAAATATCACCCTCTTAAAATGTGTTGCCAAGATGTTTGGTATCTCTTATTATTTTACTAAGAGCAGCACTGTAGGATATTCGCAATTTTTAAGCACCTTACCATATGTCTATCTTAGAATCATCATTTTGTTGTTATATTTATTATTATTATCATTATTATATTTATTGACTTTTGGTGTAAAATATCCACGAGTTTTGGCTTACAACCACAATTGGTACAGCTATGGCGAATTGTTAGGAACACTATAGCCATAAATGGTAATTTTAGATAAAATTTTAAATCGAAATTTTCTATTATATTGATAAACACTGAGTTAAAATAAAAAAACACATATTATCGTGTTTTACATATTATAGATTTCAAAAAAACAAATTGACTTTCAAAATTTTACCAAATACTGTTTTTTACAGGAGTAAAATCGGCATCTTAATGACATAATATAGCCATACTTGGTACACTTAACCTACACATTATGAAATATGTGTAAAACAATTTCCTTTTGAATGGCCAGCCCAATATTTTACATTTTTATCGTGTAACAAAGACCTGTTCGTAGAACGTTTGAAGTTTATTTTTATAATTTACCACATCAAATAAAAATGATCACTAATTTTGAATATTGTTGATGCATAAAAGCCTAGAATGTGGTCTGAAATACAAAAAAATCAAATCTATTCTTAATGAATAGATGCAGTAAAACTCTATTTTTTTGTAATTAAGAAAAACGAGGTCTTATCCAATACATTATTTTTGCTTAATATTTGTCACTATTTTGCAAAAAACGCATAAATCAAGTTCCATATAAAATTAACACAAAGCTCAGAGTTCTCTTTCATCTCAAAAGAATCAAAATCATTTGGTTTGAAGAACGCTTGGAAAAATATTGGAAACAAACGGTAGTCCTATTTTAGATATTGATCAAGTTGGTCAATGACAATTCAATTTAAACATTCTAGTATGGTTATTTATGCATACTTATTGGTTTACTCTTGTAACATCATGCTTGTTATTTGTCGGATTTTTGGAGTGATTTTTTAACCAGATAGTCTTGATGGTCCAGCCAAAATGCTAATTGTTTTTGATTATTTCTGTTTTTAGTTGTTGGGCGTCTTTCTCATGTCATCATTAACATGCCTAATTTTTATGTCCAGCACTAATAAGTCAAGATTGACTGCTACTGAATCCTTCAAAATGAATGTCACATAATTGTTTTGAATAATGTTAAATAATATTTATTTTATTCCTGTTTTGTTTCATAATACTTTTCCCTCTATTGCTGCTAAAAAAAACTACCCTCGACAGACCGGCAAAGCCTGCAATACTGCAATCAATAAACGATTTTGAGCACAACTAATCAATGAACAACTGAACCGTTTGGGCGAACTGAAATTCGCCGTAGAAATTCGTGTTCTCCTTCCATTCATGCACCATTGCAGCGAGAAAGAGAGGCAGAGGCACACACAAAACTACTCCAAAAACTGCCCACCAGCACACCAGCATTTGATCTGATTATCTTTCTTTCACCCTTTTCCGCTGGTGCGGTTTTCCTTCGCTGCCGCAACCGCTTGCGGTACTTGCGACAAAATCGTAGAATGCATTAGTTTTTCGGTTCGTTAAACGTTAGCGCGCACCCAATTCGACCCGCCCCGGTCCCTGGTTTAGCTCTCATCCTGCTCATCCGATTCGTTGTTTTCCCCCTCTCCCTCGAGCAGCAGCTCATTCGCAGCGGAGCGGAATTCGAACCCTGGCAACTGTTCAATATCGTTCGCACTGGCCGGCGGACGCACCGTTGTCGTTGTGTTGGAGTTAGCCGTCACATTAACGTTGAACGGGAACTCCGCAAACGTGGGCGCAAACAGTTGACCCCGTACGGTGGCCTTGCGCTGTTCGTTGTACCCCATCTTGAAGCCTTCGGGCCACGACCGAACCTCGGACTCGCTGGTACAGTTGGATGGTTTGGCGCGGGCCAAGAAGTCATGCTCGAACGCCGCGTTGTACAGCAGCGTACAGACGCCGTGCGAACCCCAAGGGGACAGGGGTGCTGCCAGCTGATTGATACCGCAGTCGCCCATAATCCAATCCTGATGGCAGCTGGTCCGATGGCGCGTGCCATAATTCCGGCTGGTGTGAATGCACTGCACGTTCTTGGCCGCCGTACGGTGGTTGGGCGCATTGACGTCTGTGGTGTCGAAGCCGGTGCCAACGATGTCACAAGCTGGATTACGAAGGGAGAGAGCAAAATGTTGGGGAGTTGTTAGTACCTAACAAGGCTAATCGAAAGACAGGACTACTTACCATCTATTTCCTTGATTTTGCGTGTGCCGTACTCTTTGGCGGCGGCCAGTGCCACCTGAGCTCCAAAACTAAACCCATACAGAAAACCATTGTCCGGGCTGAAGCCTTCCTTTTCGAGGAACTCTAGCTTCTGCTTCAGTACACCATAGATGTCTTTGAAGTTACGCCGCAGCCGGGCGTATGTTGGCAGCTGCGCAAAGCGATCGTAATTCATACACATCACACAGCCTCCACGATATTCGGTTAGATCTAGAATTTGAAAATAGAGTTAGAGGGACGTCTCCCTATTCTCAATCCCTTTCTACTCCACTACCACGCACTTCGAATGAGATCCTGCACAAAGTACTTTTCACAGTCAATCTTCCACCCGAACACAACGATCGCATACTTGGCGCCCGGGTGACACTCGTCGTCGTACTCGTACGTGTTGTTCTCCGCCAGGTTGTAGATGTGCACGAGATCTCCCGAAGAGTTGTAGTAGTTGAAGAAGATGTTGTCCTGAAACCGATCGGCACTGACCGGATGGGCATGATGCACCAGCATCAACACCATGGCCACTGCCACGGGCAGCGCCAGCCTCTTGATACTCTGTCGTACAAACATCCCGCTAAAGTTCCGCTGACGTGGTTGATGGTTCCCGGCGTTGATGCCTAAAGAAACTAAAACACAGCCCAGCAAGCGGTCGTACCTTTATACACTTTTAGGATGACCTAAATTCTTAACACTGATTCAAAAAGCAAACACTGATAGAGGACCCAAGCTGTGGGGGGAGAATCGGGAACTTCGGAGGAAGTAAGAGACACACAGACACCAAGTGTGTGTGGAGCGGAATAAAACAAATAAAAACCTTTAAGACAACACTACACACACCCTTCAGGGAAGCCAGAGGCGCGCGAGAATTGATGGATCTTGTGATCTTTAGACGTTGTGGATGTTGGAAATGGAAAGGTTCTTTGCGCTTGCAAGACCCGGTTGCCGCCCCCCGATGAGAGATATCACCTGTCACCGATTTGCTTATCTGCGATCTGCATGTGTCGATCGTGAAAGCTTTCTCTGGAGCTCTGGAGAGACCTGTGGAAACCGGCTTAGTACGGTGAGGTCAAATTTCTGGTTCTGGCTCACCTGGCACGAACCCCCGGTTCACGAGGCGTTAGTTGTTTAGGGACATCAGGCACCGGGTTTATGTTACGGGGTTCGTTGTTTTTCACTGTCAAACTAAATTTCGGATAACCCGAAACCGGTATTTCTGACTAGCGATGCAATAATGTTTATTTGTTTTGACGTGATTATTCGTTGGCACGATGTCAGCACCGGAGCGTCATAATACCGGTGGGGACACACCGCTGGAGACACCTTTGCGTGTTTAGATAGAGGGATGGAGGGCCGATGGTGAGGTCAAAATTAACCCTCTAGGTCAGGGGTCGGCAAACTATTCAACTGTTGAGATTTTTCAATTATTGTAACATTCATTTCGTGAGTTTTAAATCCGAAAAAGTGATGTTGTTATTTTCGTCTCCTATTGTGTTAAAAGCATTGCATTCTTCGCTCAGGCCAAAATTTACCAACCCCTGCACTAGGTCATGGACCTTAAACACACAACTACATCAGTGCAGGCAGTTCAAGGGATTGGATATTGCCACATGTGCCATCTTGCTCTGCCCAAAACGTCAAATTATCTCGTAATAAACGGTCATCATGCGTCGCAAGCATAAATCAATAAAACGTTTGCGCAAAAAGGGAAACGCATGAATGGCTCCCAAGATACGCACACATACTCACACACCTCACGGAATGACTCATGTTCATGTTTGCCAATTGATCTTTTTTTAATGCCATAACCACATTTGAACCATATTCTGACGAGAACGAGCATTTACGCACGTGTCGTCGTGTTTGGTGGTTTGTGTACTTTCTCTTTCGGTGAAAAACCTTCATCCCCCTTGGAGCATTCTCGGTCACGCACGGTACACAAATCAATCGCACCCGTCCGATGCTCAGTCCGCCAAGTGCGAAGCGAAAGAAAGCTCCAAAACACCGGTCTGCTGGTAGCCTCGGGATGGTCGGGTACCGGATCGATATAACCGCACCGCAGCCACGAGAAAGCCGCCCAGTGCAAAAGCTCGTTCCAAAAATGGCGACGAATTGGGCAGACTGAGCGAAAACTGTGAGCCAAAATACTGTTCCGAAAGCAACGCTCCGTCTCCGTGCGCGCATATACATGTGTGTGCGTGTCTTGGGGCCATAATTTCGCCGCAACTACAAAAAGCGAAGTTTTGGGAAGGAAGAAATTTATTATTATCATTCTTCCATAAGCCTTACCGCGCCGTGTCTATCCCCAGCCGTAGCCGCGGTTGTATGTGCTACCCGAAAGATAGCCCAAAAAATGCCCAAACTTCCCCCGGGACGTAACGCGTTCCGGTGTGTACGAAAGTCTGCGACGCGCGAAAACGGGGAGATAAGAAATTCGGCAGGATTGATTTCGGCGGCTCGCGATTTTTATCGACCAAACGACCGATCCGAACGAACTCTCTCTTTTTCTGTTCCATCGTTCGAGGAGAGGAATTGGTTTTTAGTGTAGGGACACTATAAAGGTCTGCGAGGCGGGAGGGGATATTTTATATCTTGGGTGCCTGATGAGGTTTGTGGTAAACGGTACAGTTCCGGACCCCTGGGTAGGTCATACGATGGCAATGGCATTTCTTCAGTCGATTTCCACCAATCGATGCGTTCGTTCGTTCAACAGATGATGATGATGGTGAAGATGACGGTGGTGTTAATCAAAATGTGTTTAAATAAAGGGTTTCTTAAGCCTTTTTAGTAATATTAGAAAATGTTTCAAACAATAATAACTCAAAAGATTTCTTGTTATTTTCCTGAACCTACAATGGATCAACAATTGTTGAAAAGCGATGATACGAATTGACACTTGAGCTGTTGAGTTGGTCAGAGAAGCCCTGTAATCTCCAGAAATGTTTGATTTTGATCGATGAAAACTTTTATACGCGACAAATACTGGATATGCTGAATGGATTTTTTTTATTCAGAAAGAACGGCTTTGGCCGTATTGCTTATGCTGACTGGATTAGCATCCACAAAAGATCCAATGTCTCGAATCAAGTGATATAAAATGGTATATTCTATCATTCCGAATGTCTTTTACTGTTCCCTTGCAGCACGGAAGCAAATCAAAAGATGTTCAAAACATCAACTATGAATCAAATATTTATGAAATGAATGATGACGTCATTTGAATAATAAATCGAATAATTATCGAATCTTTCAAGATTCATGATACAAAGAGCTAGATTCATTCTAAGTTTCAATATTGTTTCTATTTCTATGATATTAAATTTAGGCTAAAACCCGTAAAATATCAAAATATTATGTATTAATCTTATATTTCATGTTGGGTGTTTGGAAATTCTTAATGATAGATAATAAAAAAGAATTAGGTACAGCTTATCACAATTTTCTGGAGACAAATCTATGAAATCCTTTCTCTAACTCGAATTTAGTGTCTCATATGAGCCACTTATTTCACATTTTCAAACCCGTGCTTGTCCTGTTAAACAACGGCCAAACAAATTAACGGCAAAATCATAAATGGGGAATTGTAAAGGCAACCAATTAAACCCAATGTTTGACTGCAAAAGCAGTGTTGTTATTTTTAATTTATTTCTCCCCCCTTGTTCACCGATCGCACTGCCCGAGAAGTCTCCGAGGTACTTAACTAACTTATCATAATTTTGCAATCACCCTCAACACTAATGGCGACACACACAATCACATCCGACAAGTGGTACAATCGAACCACGAAAGCTTTCTAAATGGCGCTAGTGAAGTAACAAGCACTGCTAACACAAACAAAAAGCGGAAAACAAACATAAAACTGAGAAAAAACGGTTCCCTCATAAAAAAAGAAAAAAAAAACAGTTCGTCGCTCCTCCTCCTTTAGAAGTCATTTCCCTTTGGGTGGCTTACTAACCTATCACTCAACGGTGTGATCACGGTTATCGAACAAACCGAAACACGGCACCATGAAAAGCACCGACCGAAACCAATTTAGAGGAGTTAAAGTCGAAGAGTCTTCACTGGGAACTAGTGAGAATGTGGGATAGGTACTTAACGAACGCACTTACACAAACAATGGGGTGGTGGATCAATTACCAACACTTTGGTTTGAATTTGTAAAGAGTAAAATATTTATTTCCCTTTCGCTCAGTGTATATCGTATTTCAATCGATACTTAAAGTTAAAAAACCAAACATTAAACATAAGCAATGACGAAACCTGAAGTCGACTCCTCCGCTCGTCCGTGGGTTGTTTGCTGCCCCCGATGGGATCTGTCAACTCCTACACCTTCGTCGGGTGTAAGCCATTACAAACTGGGATGGTTGGCACTGGGAGGTCCTAAAATTGGCACCACTGGGTTGGTTGTTTTTGCGACACTTGTGACTCTTTTTTTGGAGAGTCTATCCACCTTCCCTATTTCTAGAAACCATAGTCAAAGATGTTGTACGGATTGGTGTACACCGTGTACGGGAACACGTCGGAGGTCTGCGCAAAGAGTTCCCCTCGGACCTCACTGAGAAAGAGAGAGAGAGAGATTTTAAAAACTGATAATTATTAGATCCTAAAGGAGAATTAACATAACAAGCCAAGCGTACCTTTTCCTCGTCTCCATGTATCCCATCCGGTAGTTGCGCGGGTAGGTGGCGACCTCCCCGAACGTAACGCACTCGAGCGGTTTCGGCTGTGCCAGGAACTGGTACTTAAACGCCAGGTTGTAAAACACCGGACAAAGCCCGTGCGATCCAAGCGGTGGTGGTCCTGCCGCCGCCTGCCTCAACCCACACTGTCCCATGCGCCAGTTCTGGTGACATTTGTTCGGGAACTTCGTCCCCTTATCAATGCTCGTATGCACGCACTGTACGTTCTTAGCGGCATTCCGGAAATCCATCAGCTTAAACGCCCGATCACTATCAAAGCCTGGGCCCGCCATATCGCACGTATCGATCGCTTCCAGCTCCTGGCCACCGATCCGACTGCCCGCGTCCAGCGCCAGCTGCGCTCCAAAGCTGAACCCAAACACGAACGTGCGCCCGAACTGGACGCCCTCGTACCGGAGCTGCTGCAGGAAGTGCATCAGCACGTCGCGGATGTCTCGGAACGCACCGACCAGCCCACCGTACCCGCCGCTCGAAAAGGCAGAATAGTCCATGCAGGCCACGCAGCCACCCCGATGCTGGTGCAGGTTGTCGCGCAGTGCCAACACCCACGGCACCTCGTAACAGTTCTCGCGCCACCCGTGCACGATCAGGGCGAAGCGTTCGTCCGCCGCGCAGCCGGTACCGTTCAGCAGCCGATCCTCCTCGATCAGCGTTGTCTGTTTGGTGAGATTGCCCCTTTAAAATACAGAGACGGTTACAACCTACACGCCGGTGCACCCACGACGGTGCGTTCACCGTGACTTACCCATGGTAAAACCGAAAGGTGATCTTTCCCTCGAACATCGTACGGCGTGGGGAGGGCTTCAGGGCGGCAAGCAGTGCCGGTGGCAGTGGCGGCGGTCTACGCACTTCCTCCCCTTCTCCTACACCAACAGTCGTAGTGACGTTCATGCTGTAGTCCTCCTCCCCATCGCCAGCAGTAGTTGTGCTGTCGGCCGCCATCTCGTCCCGAAAATCCATCGCGTAGTCAGCGGCGAACGCTTCATTGGACGCGATCGTCTGCAACCGCTGTGCCCGGAGTTGGGCCCGCTCGAGCCTTCGCTCCCGGATGCGGCCTGCCAACCGGGCACCGAACTTCCCATCCCGGTACGGTTCGGCCAACGCTGCCAGCCCGACGAACAGTACGAACGCGACCACCAGCGGCACCACCACGAAGCGACGGCAGCCAAACGACATCTTCCCTCCCGGCGTTACCGATACGGAATGTATGCACATACCAATCGATGAACGGTGCGGAGCCCACAGACGGAAGACGCCCATGGCTCACACACACACACACACGCACAGAGACTCAGGCACGAAGCACTGCGTGGTGACTTTTTTGGCGGGTATATCCTCGAGTGATATCGCGTCTCTCCAACTCTTTTACACGGTGTGGTGCATTTTCCAACACCGAAAAATAGAAACCCCACCGACCACCGAAGACCTAGATAGCGAACCAGTCAACCGGTACGCGCCGTACGGGGCTTTTGGTGAACGGGTGTGTATGCTCTCGGAAATTCTTCACCTTCACCTGAATTTCTTCCCTTTCCGAACCGGCAGCCGGTTTCGTGTCGTTGGCCTTTTGATGGTGGTGGTGGTGGTGGTGATCGTCGTTGTTTTTGACTCCCTCGGTCACAATCGGTCACAAAGTTTCTCCTTCCCGGTCGGAGACGATTGACTCTTGACTCTTGCCGGCATGGCATACACCGTTTACGTTAACATGCTTTTTTAACTAATTTATTGCTGTATATCTAAGGAGACGACGCGAGACAACAATTTGGACCTTCAATGTCTGAAATCACTACTAACCACCCGCACACCGGGTGGGGGGAATGCTCAGTACGGTACTCATCCAATGCAACGGAATTGATAACTCCGGTACTAAAAACAGCGACAACGAAGGGCTCTTTCTGTCATCTTACGGCCAAACCACGCTAATTGCTTTTCCAACAAGTGTCGCAAAACGAAGGGTAAATATTTAGCTTGTCGAGCTTGTAAATGCATTACTTGACTGAGTGATATTCGTCAGGCTTGCGTACGTTTTGCACAACTTTTGATCATTGGTGCATTGAGATTAGAGATGGGTTAGTTCCATCGCTCTCTAACGTGAGTTAATGCAAAGTTAACGAGTTAGAATGGCGAATTAAATGTTTAGCTCACTCAACAAGAGTCATGGAAAATGAATCATGGAACTGTAAATGAGTTACTGTTTGATGCCGACAGTAAACTCATTCATGGAGGTCTAACAAAAAAAAGAGTTCAAAAGAGTTATTTAACCCACGAATCATTGTAACTGTACAACTCTCAATTTAGCTTTGAAAAGAGTTATTTAACTCACGAATTATTTACATAACTGCGAGCTGAATCACACAAGAGTGAAAAAAAACTCTTCATGATAATTCAACTTAACTCACAAACTCATTCGGACTCATTGAGCATCACTATCACTCGCTTAAGCGTCTTCTCTATCAGCTGGTGTGGTGAGATGAATATCTTCAAGGATAAATGGAAATGATGCGCCGAGGAGTTATAAAATTTGAATACATATTATTAGTTAAACGACACTACCACAGATGAAGAGGATTTTATCGTACCACCTGCTCAGGCCATTTTTTGGCTACTCCAGTAGACGTTAGCACATCGTTAACTGACTGTTTGTTTGTTTGTTTGTTTTTTTTGGGGGGGGGGGGGGGGGGGTTGCATGAGTTGAAACCATTCAATGATTGGGTTTCTATTTGATGTATCAATCTTCTCGCATAAACATTTAGTATCGATTTATTGAGTATTAATATTTTAATGTGATTTTTGACGATTCTTCTCGTTCCTAGTCGATGGACCTTCCTTGATGCATTAGTGGGTAGAAATCGTCATCCACATTCAAATGATCATGAAAAAGGCCTTTTTTATTAGCATTTTGTATTGAACTATGGGCTATACCGTTAAGAGATAAGCTATTCGATCTTACATCTGTGCTTACTATTTTTGTGGCGACATATACTAGATGGTAGAAGCACTAACAGTACTTCAATAAAAAAAAAGAATTAAATTAATTCTTAAAGACACTACGTTCCTTAAAGCCAATTAAAGATCCAACTGTTAAGCTAACCTGATTTGAATTTCAAATTAGTGAGCTATTTCCTATGCTCCAGCTCTGTGGGTAGACAACAGAATATCAGAAGTACACAGTGATTTTTCTTTGCTACTAAAATCATCATCAGTCATATTAACATAGTCAACGAAAATCAATATAGATTCTAAAATTGTACTATATCAGCTACGGTGCAAAGAAACTAAACTATAAGGCAGGAAATGAAGAACCTGTATTGATTTACTGTATCGATTCACCTCCACCGTCTATAATGTCGTGATTACTCGCAATATGCATATCATCGTTTTGTACGTACTAAACTAACCTCATAAATCCATCCCTCCGGTCATCCAGTTGTTCTAGTAGAAGCCGACACAGCTTGTCCCTTAATTAGGCTAATTACAGACACGCTTAGCTTTCCTGCGGCCCGTCTACAATATCCCCAGGCCGTGAAAATTGCTGCCTTATGACACTGCCGTGTGTGTCGTGGGAGAGACGGCATGAGGAATTGAGCTAGACCAACAAAAAAAAAAAAACAACACACCATATCCCACTAAATCCCTGCGCCTTATGGCACCGTTCCGTTGACGTAGCCGCCAGACCAACCAATGACCCCAATGCACGTGTGTGCAAACATCTGGCAAACATTGGACAAAAATGTCGTAATCGTAGCCCCCACAGTATCATCCCTACTGGCTGCGATGCATGCAGCGAACAAGGCAGAGATTGGCAAGGCGCCACCACAGTGCAGCAGAATACACGTGACACGGTGTGAAGAAGTGGCCAAGCACGGCCTCACACGACCCTACACGACCCTCGGCATGGGCAGCATGCGATTACGCATCGGCAAAGGTGCCGAAAAAAAGTGACCAAAAACAGAACCTCTTACATAAATCAAACGACCACGACATCCTTGTGCGCAATCCCAAGACGGTTGTGTCTCTTTCTCTCTCTATCTCTCTTTCACTAGTGGGCAGGTTCTCTATACATACAAAAAACACTAAATCCAGCACTATGCAGTGAAGCCTACCTTCGGTCGGTACACTAGTACCCGGTGAGTGAGCAACGGGTACTTCTACGAGTCCAAATAGTCCAAGCACCGCGGCATGACCCTGACCGCCCCCGCCACGTTGCCTTTCTTTCCATGGTAGGTGGGGTAGGCCGGGAGAGGAAGGAGGAAGTTTTGCAGTTGATTGCGCCGCGTGTAGGCGCGTGGGCGCACAGTCTTACCGTCGGTACTGAGAGGCACTGAGCAAACTTGATCGAAACCGACGATATTGATCAGCGCCGCCGCGCGTGTGGGAAAATACGTCGCGGTCCGTAGTGATCGACAGGTTGAAATATGGCTACGGTCGGAATGTCATTCATAGAAGTACCCTCGAGTATAAAAAAAGTGGGGGTTTGTGGGAGCAATTAAAAGAGAATGTCATTTAGGAGCTTTTAGGTGTGTGTGATCTTGAAGGAAAGTGATTGATCTCGTAAATAAGTAATCGAAGAAAGTATTTAGCTTTTTTAAGCAGTTAAGGATACGCTTAAATGAAGCGTACAGTATATATAGGGCCGGTCTGGTGGAACAATCGTCAACTCATACGACTTCACAACATGCTCGTCATGGGCTCAAGCCCCGAATGGACCGTGCCTCGATACATAGGACTGACTATCTTGCTATGGTAAGTCACTGAAAGCCAAGCTCACTTCACTGGTGGATACAGGCAGCCCTTGACCGACAACAGTTGTTGTGCCAAAGAAGAATAATAACTCTGATTGTTGACGAATACTCTCTTCCTTTCGATTTCTTCTTGAATCGTCGAGTTCTTTGCAAAAATTGACAATATTTATGATCCAATCGTTCTATGATTTTGTTGTTGATGTATGACTAAATATTAGCCGGTTGAAATAGGTTGAAATAACAAAAGGTAACCTTGATATGTATTGGTTTTATATCCTTTGTCTGGTTGATATAAGGTTCTAGACACTCATGCTGATCTTCGATATACAGTCTTAAACCTTTTTTACGTCAATTTCGCAACGATTCACAATGAATTGAATTTTGACAGAGTCTTTACAGGAGCTGGGGCTTCTATCTTCGATCTTAGGACCAACTTGTTTTCCGAATCCATTGAAATCGATAACCAAGTTGGTTAGATAAAGATGCAGATGTGTGTTGGACTTCACTCATATCGGTTATAGAAAAAAACACGAAAAGTGCATTCGTACAACCAATTTAGCTTCAATCTAAACGGGCCAGGTCTTAGAAGGGCTTTGACGTCACCAAACTAGCTACTGATAAACTCTGCCATTCGAACACAGCTCCTCTCTGCCCAACGTATTATCATCTTTCATATAAAGTAATTAGTAAATACGATCCAGCACCTAAGATCATTGAAGATGTTGACCTTGAAGGCGTCAATCCGAACTTTTTTGTGGCTTCGGAGCATCTACCATAGAACTGCAGGACGTCCTCTATAACACATTACCACGTCCAATCACCCAGCTGATACAGGTCCGTTGTGAGCCAAATAAAAATCTGCTTCTGAAATGGATTTCTAATTTTACCCTACATCTTATCGTAATCAAAAAGATTTAATTGTAAAGGTCAGAATAAGGGTAAATTATCTGTTTATTCCCAAAACTCCTTCCATATGATAACACTTTACAGAAAATTTGTAGCATTCATTACCAGCAAAATCGAATGCATTGTAAGAAATAGACCTGTTAAATGCACCCCGCAACAAACCCAACCATGCTGACGACTTCACAGTGTTCACAGTTACGGATCATCTCCCGGTGCGAGGC